>NC_083764.1:9073844-9123844 GCF_963514075.1 Conger conger
CGGTGCAGAGAGCTGAATAATGCCTCAGCAGCATAGCGCTGTTCATCCTGACTAGTGGCGTTTTACACAGCCCTCTGAGATTTAACCCTTTGAAGAGTAGGTGTTCCGGAACTCCACTGCTTTCAGTGACCAGCAGAGAGTAGAATGTCGAGTTAAGGACATTCCAATCAGACATTTGTGACCCTGCGGTTTAAAGGGTTAAAACGCTACTGGCTCAGTTCTCGAGCAGACTGTCCTGGGTGCAGTTTAGCCGGATCTACAGTCTGTGCAGCCCAATTTACGGCCCAGGAGGGAGGGAGGGCGGGGGAAAAAGCATGCCATGCCGCTTTATAGAGAACCTCTATTCGATGTTTGTTTAATAAGAATTTAAGTGGCTGAATTTTAGATTTAGAAAACTACAGGCATCTGTATCCACTGTAGCAGCACAGACATTGGGCCTATTGTACAGCACACAAAACCTACAGTCTTTCCTATATGCATCAATAACTGAATGTAGTGTCACTTGTATTGGTGAATACAGGCTTTCTACTTCATACATTGGCGACAGAATTTTATCAAGCTTTTCGATTCAAGTCGGTATCAATAGCTCTCCTCTTTCATTTTTATTTTTTTAATACATAGCAGAGCTGAAACTTTCAGTTACTTTGCGAACGCGTTAATGCGAGTTCAATGCAGATCATTAAAGCCCAGCTCCACATTTCCAAACGCCAACCACGAATCAAAAACATTATTTAACGTTTAACATGACGTCAATAATAACCCACTATGAGAGCGACTGAAGAACTGAAAGGCATGATAAAATCCCATTACACTAGCCTGTCACCGGGCAGACTATACAAAGAGGATGAATATAAATATACCGTGGATACAGAACAATTACAAAGGCATGTACAGCATATCAGCTTTGTAAGTCAAGCTTTGGTAAACATCTTTGCAAATCTGGTCTTCTGGAGACTGGGGGGTGACAGACAGGGTGTTAGTGTGTTCAGCAGGACTGACATTCAGGTGTACAACGGGTATGAGGAGAACCAATGCACAGCCAGACAGCCATTAGAGACAGACAGACAGACAGACAGACAGCATGCAACCACAGAATCTTCACTCTGCTAATCCTCATGCCAAGCACATAACTGTGAAGCAATTATAACAGATTACGCATCTTAAGTAGCTCTCAAATAGTAAAAATACATTTTACGAGTTTAACACTAGTGAAATTAAATAGCGTGATAAAATGTGTGATCTTCCCCCAAGTTGTGTTTAGCACTGGGTAGGGGTAGCAAAAATGTTGAATTTCTCAGAACAGATTCTTAAACAGCCAATGGAATCACAGAGTACAATAAAACAAATGGAATCTATTTCCACAGGAAATCACGCTCTCCGTTTAATATTTACCCCCCTGCATTTACGCAGGTTTCTAAAATAAATTCCGGAGACTACCTCCGCGTTTTAAAGAGTGAAGAGTGAATAACTCACCGTGGCTATGTTAGTCATGCGCTAGGACACGACACAACGAAACGCACGGAATGAGACGCGTTAGCGCTTTAACGGAAGTTAATACGCCACATCGGCAGGGCTGCCGCCCGCCGTTTATGAAGACGGTGTTATGATAGACGTTAAACCGTGTTTGAGTCGTGCATATTTATGGAGCGAGGCGCCGCACAGCAGAACAAAAGCCCCGCCCGTCCCGTTCCGCGGTTCGTCTCCGGCGACACGCCAATCACGCGCCGTCACGGTTACAGGCTAGGAGACGACCGTCGCCGCGGAAACCGGTTCGGATCCGAGCGGGTTAACGGGGAAGTTAATGTTTTTAATAAGGCTCCGAATACTAGTTTGGTTCTGATGGGTGGTCACAGAACGGAATGTTCTCGGAACAGATGGGCGACTCCACAGTCACATTATTACGGAGTGAGAAAGCCATTCCTGCAGGTATGACTGCGTGGGTTTGGTGAAAGCTGTGGTATACACCTAGCGGGCTAATTTGGAGCTGTTCAGCCCAATGCTGACAGCACTGTTCAGCCCGATGCTGACAGCACTGTTCAGCCCAATGCTGACAGCTCTCCATCAGGCTGCTGTAATAGCAGCACACCTGCTGTAGTCAGGTGACATCTGTCTGCTGTTGTTCTGCTGTGGTGCATTTCCGCAAAACCGCCAACTGCTCCTGCATTCCCATAAATACACATGCCAGGTGTGTTAGTAGCACAGAGAGGGAGAGGGAGAGGGAGGGGGAGAGAGAGAGAGAGAGAGAGAGAGAGACAGAGGAGGGACAGAAGGAGAGACAGAGAAAGAGAGGGAGGGAGCGAGAGAGATAAAGAGATAGAGAGAAAGGTATAGAGTGAAGTGAGAGAGGGAGGGAGAGAAAGGGAAGGAAAAGGGAGATACAACATAGACAGAAAACAAAAGAAACAGAGTTAGAGAAAAGAAGAAAGCAAAAGCAAGAGACAGAGAGATAACGAGAGAGAAAAGTAGAAAGAGAGAGAGTGAGAGAGAGGGAGAGAGACGGGAGAAAACTCAGGCCAGGCAAGAAGCTCTGCTCACTTTCAAAGTCAAGGAAAAAGTTTGGTCCCTGCTCTAGCTCTGTGCAGGTGAGAACCTTTAACAGATTCCCCATTTGGTTTCTGAAAGAGAGAAGGGGGGAGAGGGAGAGAGAGAGAGAGAGAGAGAGAGAGAGAGAGAGAGAGGTGTCTGGGGATGCGAGAGGTAAATCACAGATCGGCCGTGGAGGCCGGAGCGAGAGAGAACGCCGCCCTGGGCGCAGGTTGGAGTGGCGAGCTGGCGGGGAGAGAAACCTCAGCGTTATTTACACACACTTCCACACGGCAAACTTACTTTCAAAGTCCAGGAAAAAATGTGGATAGTTTTCAATTTCCCTTGTAAGGACTTTAAGAAGATTACCCATGCCAGCAAACCTGATCGAGATACAACGATAAAATAAACAATAAAATAAAACAATAGAAAACAAACATTCATGTCAGACAACTGCAGAATTTATACGGCACAATATTAATGTACTTAAAAAGGGCACCAATTTTATAATTAAGTATAATTACGCAGACAGATTTACAGTGACACTGTAATGTCAGTTTGACAGTTGGCAGTATTTAAATTGTTGCTCTGCTACTTATTCAAAAAGTATTTTAAAAGCGAACTGTCACTTCTGGTGACTGAGGCCAGATTTACTATATGCACCATTACAAACTTACCTGGGGCGACAACCTGTGACAAAATGTGGACTTCCATTTCAAACTCAACCCAACTGACTAGAAATGTAGAGTATTCAGAGTAGGCTAAATTAAAAAAATTAATTTTAGTCATTAAGATGCAATGCAGTCGCATCACTTTTGCTTTCTTCAGAAGACAGCAGCTGTCGACTGACTAGGTGCTTCGAACGTCAGAAAAAAAAAACTTGAGGAGCGTTATTGTTATTTCTTTAAATACTCTGAATAACTCTCACTTCAAATCTTTTAGCAAGGCGTGTTCAATCTTTTAGCAACAGCTCAACGAGAAGGAAAAAGCAGTTAAGTTTAACGCACGGTGTGCAACAGCCCAGAATGCGATAAAAACAACATAATGAGATCATTTCCAAAAACCAACAGAGGTTGCTTCATCACATCGCACTCGAAATAACACGGATTTTCTAATGCTAACAGAGTCCATCGCAGTTTAAAACAGAAGTTCAGTTTGAGGAAACCAGTGAATGATTGGGGTAGGGAAACGATGTGTTGACGTGTTCACTGCTCCTTGCCTTTCGATTCGCTCCCGAGTTTTTATCTCCGATATTTACGGTCGAACGTACGAGGCATCCGGACTGAATTCATCAACCCTTAAATTTTCTCAGTTGTAATAACATCTGAAAAATGTTTACCTGGCCGCGTTTTTAAAAGAGGAAGTGGCCGTACCGGAGGCTTCCGAACGACAGGACGGACCGTTTAGCGGTCCCGCGAAGAAGGTGTAGCTCTTCCTCCGAGAGGAAACGCAGGCCTGAGCCAAACGTCAAATTGGAAGCAGAAATATCGCCTCTCCGGAGAGGACGCGTTCAGACGGTCCACAGCCCCGGTCCTTAAATCATATAGAAGGCCTTGGATGCTGTACTTGTAAACAGCGCGGCGGGTAATCTGTAACATACGGTTGTAAATATCGAGCCAGCGACATCAACCGCCAGAATCCAGGCGAAACACACAGCCCAGACTACCCCGGAACAGGGCTCCTGAAGTCAAAGGGTCTGTACATAATCTCTGGCAAAGAATATTTTGTGTAATTACTGCTGAACTACAAGAGAGTGATTACCACACATAAAGGCCATTGTATTAAATGAATCAATTTGCATAAGAATGTTACTCTGACTTACAAGCCTGTCGAATTGACACATGACTGCTGAAATGCTTTGTCATTCCTAGATTATGGGTTTTCTATTGGGCGCCTTAGTCAACGATGGGTTAAGAGAATGACACACTACAAAAATATTATATTAGAAGGCCTGTGATCGATGAATAGACCGAAACCAAAAGGCTTCACACCAGCGTGTGTGAACACCTCCCACACGAGACCAGAATTGCCACGTTCATTTAAGGGCACCTAGGTCATACAAGGAGACCACCTAGAAACGGACGCTCAAACTTACATTGAAAGTCCTTAAACTGAAGTACGAGCAAGGGAGAGAATGCTCTTCAACCTTCAGGTGAGCAGACAACGGCGTGCAATTAGCAATGCTAACGTTCGTAATTAGGAGGGAAATTTGTAGGAAGGAAAAAACGGAACCGATATGAAGCCGTCGCCCGAAGACATTCGTACAGGCCCGTCAGCCGAAATCTGGCAAGCCGGAGCGAGCTCTTCGGTAGCCTGATTTCAAACAGACGGCGGCTCCCGGCCCTTCCGGCTGCATTAGCGGCCGTTAGCCGGACGGCCCGTTTCTCCTGCGGGCCAGACACCGGGGCCCGGCGTCCCCCGAGCGGTCTCGGCGCTTAGCGCTTAGCGCACGCCGCGTTTACGCTGCGGTTAAGCGCACAGCGGCCGTGCCGGGTCAAAGCGTGCGCCCGTTTTCATTCGCGAAGAGCTCGGGCCCACAGGAGGGGTGTGATTATGAGCGAGGGGGAGGGGAGGGGGGCCAGGTTGTTGTCTGCTGCGAGGGGGGCGGAGGGGTGGAAACGCGTGTGAGAGGGCGAACATCGTTTTTTCCGAGCGGTGGATTCCCTGCGCTGCAGACGCTGAGCCCCTGTCTGCCGTTGGACGGTGCGGAGACGGGCCGGAACAGTGCGGCACTCTCCTCCCCGTGTAGAGTGAGGCTGCCCTCTGCTGGCCGAAGCGTGCGCTACGAGCAGGGATCCCACCGCGTCGAGGCCTTAATTCACCGCAGGGTACGCCCGTCTCACGCGAACACGGTTTTCAAATGTCAACGCCGCTCCAGACGCAAATGTCAGCGAGGTCTAATCTCTTCATTCAACAACGGTATTCTGACAACCTCATTTCCGCTCAGTCTTCACTGTTTCATTGACGGGATTTACCATCACGTGTAGCGCCAGAAGAAATGGATACAGCGCTAAACCTAGCCCAGGCTGTCACGTGGAGCGTGGACTACACGGATCCGTAAGGTCTCGGTTATCATTCCGGTTTACATCAGCGACTGGCAGCCGTGTTCCTAAGCACGTTACTACAGTAACACGCAACACTAAGCGTTCTCTGCAAACCAAAGACGGTCGGAGGCCGTTTGTGCGCCGTCTTAGTGACACGGGGCCCTGACCAACGCCGTGACAAGGCGTGAGCGACGGTAGCTAGCAGCGGTGACGCTTAAGGCCCCCCCGAGAGGTGACGGCTAAGCCCCTGAGCAACGATGGCTAAGGGCCAGAACGATGGGCCACAACAACACGCCTGAGAGGAAGGAACCCAGCAGCAGGGGCAGAAGACTCCGAGCAGCGGGGGGCGACGGCTACACGACGTCGGGGCCCAGCAGCCAGAGCTCAGGCCGGGCGGCGGGGTCAGCGGCCGAGGCCAGAAGACTCGACGGCGTCACAGGCGCTGACGGTGGGGGTGCGATCAGCTGTCTCTACGGGGGCGCTAACGCAGCGGGACACAATGCCCTCTGTGTGCGGCGCACAAGCGCCCCTTTCACACGCCTCGCCCCCGAGATCAGACCCGGCGCCGCGCGCCGAAATTTACCGAACGCGCGAAACGAGACTCCTCCTCCTCCGGCCCCCCGACGTAAATCACACGCTCCGCAGGACGGGAAACGCGGACGCGCTCTCACGCGTTTCTTCTGGTGTCGGTGCCACTGTGAGGCTACTGTGCAAGCAGCCATTTTAGGGGGAAAGGGGTCAAAATCCAGACATTTCTTTCTGACGGTAACGCTCGAGCGTTTAGGCCGATTACTCATCCGGACGAAACGCGTCCACTTCCACGACTACAAAGGCCCGGCCCCACGCCACTTAGTCATCCGCAGCCCGGTCTGCAATTAATCTCGATCTTCAATCTCTCCGCGCATTTCTCTCAATCTCTCCTCGCTCCTTCAGCACAGCTGTCTGTTCCAGTCCCTGACAAAGTCACGCAGTGTAACTGGAACACGGCTTGCAGTGAGTCACGCTTCCCCGGGCCCACCCAAAACAGCGGCAACGGGCGATAAAGAGGCGCGCCAATAAAACTTGTGACTTTCAGCGGCGGTTTTTCTGAAGGAGAGAGGGGGAGGGAGGGAAGGCCCGCGTCAATCAAGACCGCCGCCAAAAGAGCCCCTTTCACGGCTGGCCGCGGCGGACTTGGCGGACGGGGGTCCCCCCGGGCCGGTCTGCTGGCGGCGCGGACCGAGGCTGGCAGGGTTCCCGGGCTGCCAGCGGCCGCTCGGAGCTGGCACCGCAGACGGGCAGCGCTCCCGTTTCGGGAGGGCCGGGGGGGGGGGTGGGGGAACACACACAGACTCACGCTGGGCGTTAAAGTGATCGGCGGGGAGCGTGGCGTCTGAAGAGAGCCGCTCAACACCCTTCTGTTCGGGCCCCTTCTTTTGTGGCGCGGGGTCCCCGGCGGTCCCCCCCGCGCCGGGCTTTGGAGCGCCCGCTCTTCAGCGGTTTTTAATTAAAGGAGGCGCGCGTCCGCGCGGGGAGGGGGTGCGCTGTGTGGGCCCGTCCGACTGGAAGCTGAGAGACCGTGACGCCAGGGCCCCGGGGCCCGCCGTCTCATCCCGCCGCCGCCGGGGGCCCCGCTCCGGCCCCCGCTTCCTGTCTGCGCCCAGATTCGCCACGGCGAATTTAACGGGCCATGCAAATGAGGACCTCTGACGACGCTCCGCCTCGTTCGCTCCAAGCACGTCCCGGACACCCAAAGAGCACAAAAAAAAACGACAAGACCTGCGAGTACAAAACAAGACCTCTTCAAAATGGCCGCCGGGTCCTTCAGTGTCAGAGAGGGGGGGAAGGGGGGGAAGGAGCGAGTGGCAGCACTTTTCCTGAAGAATACCTACGGGAGCGGCTGGCTTTACGGGACGGCTTCCACATCGCCGGGATTACTGCGACTGGTAATTACACGTGGAGAGTGCTTCAGACGCCCGCCGGGGGCCGTGTAATTGCCAGGTTGGAGGAGCCAGGGAAGGAACCTGAAGGTAATGACCACTTGAGCGCGCTGCCAGGACTCACGAGACGAGCCACCCGGCTCAAACGCGCCTTTAATAGGCGGCTGTAAATACGCCTGCCTTTATGGGACGGGAGGAGGGAGGGGGGTCGTCCGATTGGTCCTCCAGGAAACTGGAAGCCGCACAGCTGGGGGTTTCGTTCGGAAGAGCGTTCGGCTCATGAGTGAAAGGGGCAGTGGCAGGATCGCATGTGGTCTTGAACTCCTTCAGTGAGGTCCATGTCCCTTCAGCAACTGGTCTGTTATAAAAGACAGTAGAGGGGCAGTAGAGTAGGCAGGCACATCTCCCCTCAACAGAAAGAAGTTCCTGTTCCACTGAGGCAGTTCCTCCTCAACAAGAAGTTCCTGTTTCATGGAGGAACTTCCTGGAAAAGGAAGAGGTTCCTGCTCTACTGAGACACTTCCTCCTCAAAAGAAAAAGGTTTATGCTCCACTGAAGCAGTTTGTCCTCAACAGGAAGAAGTTCCTGTTCCACTGAGGCACTTCCTGCAAAAGGAAGAGGTTCCTGCACTACTGAGACACTTCCCTCTCAACAGGAAGAGGTTCCCGTGCCACTGAGGCACTTCCCCCTCAACAACAAGAAGTTCCTGTTCCATGGAGGCACTTCCTGGAAAAGGAAGAGGTTCCTGCTCCTATGAGGCACTTCCTCCTCAACAATAAGAAGTTCCTGTTCCATGGAGGTACTTCCTCCACAATATGAAGAGGTAATAAGGTGGCATGTTACGCTTATTCTGTTATTAATATATTGTATTTTTATTCATTGTTTCTAATAGCTTTGTTACCTATTGAATCTGCTTTGATGGTTAATGTTAATTTTTCCTGCTCAATTATTACTTCATTTGGAAGGAGCGAAATGCAAAGGTCTTCAATGAAGTTGATTATTATTTGACTTATTATTCTTCTTATTAGTATTATGGTTACTGTCGTCAAGAGTGCTCTTAACAGAAATATTTGGTGGGTGTCCCAGAAAAGTCTTTCCTTTTCCTTATCAATAACATTACGGTTCAGTCATATGGGGTTTCGAAACAACTTTATTAGTCGCCGAGTTACGGGACATTTGCAGCACACGGAGCAGGGCGAGGGAAAAAAAGGAAAAGAATGTGCACACAAGGTTTTTCAGGACACAGATCAAATGTGGGGCCGCCATTAAAACCTTCCTCTGGGCCACCAATCACAAGCCATAACACCGTAAAGAGGCCGAGAACGCCTTCTCCCTGGCAACCCGGAGCAGAGGGGAAACGGTGTGAATTTCCACCGCATGCTGCAAAAACACGGAGCCCGGTGGAAACCGAAGCCTGCCGCATTCCACACCGAAGATCCTCGAGTGCGAACACCAGACCAAGATCCTAACGTGCAAACACCAGACCAAGATCAAAATCATGAGACCAAGATCCGAAACAGGAGACCAGTATCAAAAAGTAGAAACACGAGACAAAGATCCAAAAGGCAAATACCAGCTGCTAGAATCCATAGGTAGGCCTACTGAATCTGATGAATAGATATTGATTAGCAAATCTATTGATACACACATAGTGCATTACAGACTTTAAAAATGGGAAAAAATATAGTTAATTATTGACAATTCCTAGTTAGTTTGTGGGAAAACAGAGTTTCATCCAAGATTTCGTAACAAATGTGATATTTCTTGAAGCTTTTCTTTTGTCAGCTTCAAGCAAGGGATAAAGAGAATTAATTAATTTTTATTAGTCTACCCTAAATTAATTAAAGACATAACATAGTACTAGTATTTACAGTTTATGAACGAACATATGCATTTAACACGTGAGGCTATATGTAGAATATTAGCTGGATTTGCAGGTGTTCTACATTGCTGACAGGACTGAAATGTTGAGGCTGCAGTACTCAGCCACACCACCAGATGGAGCCAGAGTAACACAGCAGAAGTCACAAGTAGGCCAACCACTAGATTAGCGGCAGTGCTCAATGGCTGGTTCAGAGGTGTGCAGCAGAAACTTGAGCTGGCTTAATTCCCTCAGCCCACCTCAGATAAGAGCTCCAAATCCCCAAAAACACACTGCTGGGAAAACCTGCTACAAACGTGCAGCCCCCACGGACAGGGAATACACTGGAATATCCTGGAAATGTGTGGATTTATTTGAAACTACAGTGACATATACAGTGCGTATGAAAACATCTATGTAATTTCTGTAATATCAGCGTTACCTTTCTGGCAAACTCCCAACACACACTGATGCTCACACACGCACACACGTGTGCGCACACACACACAGACACAGACACAGACACAGACACAGACACAGACACAGACACAGACACAGACACAGACACAGACACACACACACACACACACACACACACACACACACACACACACACACACAGACGGTAGACGGTAACACACACAGATGGTCATACATAACACACACACACACACACAAACACACACACACACACACACAGACGCGCACGCGCACACACGCACACACGCACACGCACGCACACACGCACACACGGTAGACGGTAACACACACACAGATGGTCATACATACCACACACACACACACACACACACACACACACACACAGTAGACGGTAACACACACACAGATGGTCATGCACGCACACGCACGCACGCACGCACACGCACACACACACACACACACGGTAGACGGTAACACACACACAGATGGTCATACATACCACACACACACACACACACACACACACACACACACACAGTAGACGGTAACACACACAGATGGTCATACATAACACACACACACACACACACACACACAGACGGTAGACGGTAACACACACACAGATGGTCATACACGCACACCTCTGTAGCTCAGTGGCACTGCTGCAGTCTGCATTAAAGGTCAGCCGCGCTCGCGGTGAGCACAGCAGTGCGTACAGCGGGGAGCGTGTTTCTGGGGCGTGCGACACCGGGCCCTGCTGAAGGGAGAGAGTGACCCTGCTGCAGCAGGTCAGATCCATATGTCAGAGCAGCGCCCGCACGCTAGCAGCCCGGGGCTAGAGGTGCCCTTCCTCCGGTTATGTCATCACTGAACCCTCCTCCGCACGGCCGGCTGGGTCGCCGTGCCGATTCACAGATGTTTCCATGACGACAGAAGGACCATCACCGCCCCTGATTTTTCAGTATTTTTATAATTCAGTTCAATTACAATTTTTCCAAAAAGACCATCACAAAGACGCAGAGTAGCAGAAAAAGACCTGAATCACCAGACCTGAATATAGCAAACATCTCAAAACAGTCACCGGGGCTGGTTTAGCATTGCGGTTATCGTGACTCGTGCTACCGTCTGAATCAAGTCACTGCTACATAAAGTGTAATAGGAAAACACAGCTGTTAGCAGGGCACCCGCTCTGCTACAGGCTAACGGTGGCGCAGTGACTCCGCTACAGGCTAACGGTGGTGCAGTGACTCCGCTACAGGCTAACGATGGTGCAGCGACTCCGCTACAGGCTAACGGTGGCACAGTGACTCTGCTACAGGCTAACGGTGGCGCAGTGACTCTCCTACAGGCTAACGGTGGCGCAGTGACTCTGCTACAGGCTAACGGTGGCGCAGTGACTCTGCTACAGGCTAACGGTGGCGCAGTGACTCCGCTACAGGCTAACGGTGGTGCAGTGACTCTGCTACAGGCTAACGGTGGCGCAGTGACTCTGCTACAGGCTAACGGTGGTGCAGTGACTCCGCTACAGGCTAACGGTGGTGCAGTGACTCTGCTACAGGCTAACGGTGGTGCAGTGACTCTGCTACAGGCTAACGGTGGCGCAGAGACTCTGCTACAGCCTGACTCCGAGCTGCAGATCTGAGCACGGAAGCTCTGCAGGGCTGAAACGTGCCCTGCACACTGCAGCGTTTCTGTATCTGGGGTCAGGAGAACGTCTGCCACGCTTGAGAAGCGTGAGAAGCGGCTGTTACGACAACACAGCACCACCACATGGTGTGCCCCAAACACACCCAGTACCAGACCGTAGAGAGGAGACCCCTTAAGGGTGGGAGCTGCAGAGCCTCCAGAGAGACTGCATAGAGCAGGGCAGCCCGCACACACTCCCCTGCTCCCACACCTCTTCTGGGGGTCCCTGGGGGGTCCCTGGCCAGATCTGAGATGATTATATACAGGAAATATATCAAAATATGAAACCCGAGTGGGGGTCCCTACATCAGAAGAGGTTTGAATCCCCTGAGGTGACGGGTAGTGCAGATGCGTACAGTACAGCTAGGAGAGTGTCACGATTGGACAGCGTCACGACAACCGCCAGAGGGGGAGGAGCTCCTCCACGGCCCTAGGCCACACCCTCCTAGGCAAATTTCCAATTTATCTATCCTACATCTGTAGGCATGGGGCTGTTCTGCAGAATATCACCAGCACCCTCAACCCCCTCCCCCCCCCGCCCAACACACAGCCCCACTCCCATCAGCAACAGCCACAGAGGATAATACCGTGCGCACAATCCGCGTACGGAGAAGTCACGTTTCCCCAGACAGCGTTCACACAACCGCGCGGTCGTCTCCTTATAAGGGCGCAGTGAGCAGCAGCCCGGGGAGGGGGGGGGGGAGGGGGGGGGGAAGAGACTGCGTCACTCAAACAGCCTTGAACAGGCAGCCCTGTCGCAACCCCACCGCGGCTAACGGTCGCTAACACCCCGCTGCAAGCTCTGCAGTCCTGCACAGAGGAGGAGGTGAAATGTGAAAACAGCGGGGTTTCATGGTTCGTGGGGTTTCGTGGTTCGTGGGGTTTACGAGCAGATTCACGATCGTTTCCCCGTTTCACCTGTGTCGATTAGAAAACTCCCGGGCCAGTCTCTAGTCACAAAAAGTACAAGAGGGAAACTTTTTTTTTATTTGTGAGTAAATACACCAACGCACCAAACCTTTGTCTGAATCAACTGTTGGGGACAGCACCCTACATGTTTGGCTGGGTGTTTACAGTTCGGGGAGGGAACGCAGTCGTTAAGTGTTGTTCGTCGAAACTATTTAGGCTAAAGCCGATTCTAATGCAGATGCAGCACCCCTGTTTTTAACCGAGGCGTCAAACGCGTTCGCCCGGCTCTGCTAACTTCCCTCCTGGAGATTTCTATCTCAGCCAGCGACCGGATAAAATGCCACATCGAGCGTCTGTCGCCTGCGACACGGCGAAATATTCGACACAAATGCCCTTCTCACGCGGTGAGAACTGCGTCGAAAACGCAGGAACGGGGTGCGATGGCATCCGCTGCGCGAGGTGCAGGAGGCAGGAAGCGGTCTCTGTGGACCAGCCCTGCGTCACCAAGACCCGTGAGAAACACAGAGGCCTGACGCTTTTCCGTTGTTTTTGCAGTCATTGTTGTTTTTTTTTTTTTGTGGTCGGTAGCACAACCTTCACTGGGCTCCCCCCCCGCTTCTGAGGATTCGCACAGGCCGTCGTTAGCAGTTGTTAGCGGCCGTTAGCACGTTAGCGGTCAGCCCACGAGTGACCGCCGGGCCTGCCCTTCGGGTTTCTCACCTAGCGCCCAAGCTAACGGGAGAGGAGGGGTGGACGTTTGGAACCACCGACCGTCCCGCGCTGTCATTTACGACGTGGTTACTGCTGACGCCACTTCGCCAAAGGCAACTCCGCCGCAGGCCAACTGCACAAATTACGCAGAATATTTCCAGAGGTACACGGTAATGCTCAAACTCTGCACAAACTCATGGGCGTTAACAGATGCGTGTACAAAAACCTGGGCCTAGAGGCAGACAGGCAAAGTTCATTACCGTTTACACCTTTAAAACCGTTTATGGGCTAACTATTAATTATGTTGATATTAACTATTCATATGTATTATATTAATATTAATGTCACTGTTTTAATTTTGTTTTTTTTCCCCTGGTAGTCCTAATCTGGCCTCTGTACAGCAGCCCTGATTTCCATAAGCACATCCCCACAGCAGGCACCCAAGGCCAGTGTTGGTTTATTCTCCATTTCCGGAGAAACCACGTGAACCAAAAAGCTCCGTTTTGCATTTAGATCACGCGTTCTGCAGGTGAGACCCAAAACAAACACGTGCTACAAGGCGCTGGATTGAAACAACCTCTGCTGGAAACTCGATGTCGAGGGGCAAACAAATGCTCCGTTTTGCATTCTGGGCTAGAATGTGAACAAAAACATTTTACTCTCATTTCACTCTCAGAAATGCTCACAGCAGTGGCTTATATTTTATTTAATGTCCACTTAGCAGTTCTTATCCAGAGCAACAGCCTCGTTTATTATCATTTTAATCAATTTCAATAGCCTTGCTTTGGAATTTCGACATCTTTCCCCCAGAGACAGAGACCTTCTGAAACCGGTAAGTTGTTCAACTGCAGTGGTGTCAAAATCCAGTCCCGGAGGGCTGCTGTATCTTCTGGTTTTTTGCTGCGTTTCAGCACAAGTGATGAATTCAAGTCTTTCATTGGCTAAAGAGTCCACACACCTTGTTCTCAAGGCCTTAACTGGCTGCTGATTGAAAAGGAAACCGCAAGTACCGGCAGACACTGCGGCCATCCAGGACTGGAGTCTGACACCCCTGGACTGGCACTGCACAGGCAGACGGTTCACGTGATGTCGGCGGTTACCCTACCTTAACAGGAGAAGAAACCAATTTCCGCTTAGATCATCCGCTGCCTCTTCCTTCCTGTAAAGATAGAGAGAGGTTTCATTCAGACGCCGAAAAGGAGATGGCGCCCCGCCAACGCAACGCTTGCGTTTTTCACCAGTGACAGCTGGTGACAGATTGAGCAAGAACACCGGGCCCTACACGATTCTGCTCTAACCGGTGGAACCTCGCCTCGTATGGATTAAACGCATCGATAAATTATTCAATGCCGCGTAACCGATACAGCTCCTCACAAAGACTAATGAAAATGATTACAATGCATCGTTCGGTCGAATCATGCCAACTGCAGGATCAAATATTCAATTACACTAAAGGCACATTCATATGACTGAAGGTCACGCATGATGAACGAAATATTCTCGTTCATCTCCCGAGTCTCAAGAAATAATTCAGGTCTGTTAAATTTTCCATCGCACTATGCAAAGGGAACTACAGGCCTTGAAGTGAGAAATAAACTGGCCAGGCAGAAATCATTTCCACAAGCTGTTAAACTTCAGCGTGCAGTAAACACGGCAGAACTGCGCCAGCCCAACGTCTTACTTCCAGGACATTTTCCGCGACAACCTTCCAAGTTATTTTTGGGCAGGAAAATGAAAATGTATTTCAAAGACCAGGTACAGAAGAGGTTTCTGCAGGCTTCAGAAACGTCTGCCAAATGTTCCCAACTACAGCTCTAGGCATTTCCAAACTGGTTTCTGAGAAGGAAAAGATTTTAACACACAAACCAGGAGAAACGGAGGGTGGGGGGATGGGGGGTCTTTAGAACCGCCAGTCCTGGGTCCAAATAGTATTCGTTTTGGACTGAAATACTTTTCTGTGCTCTACTGATCTTGACTGGTTCATTTGAGCCCTCAAGGAGGAGGAGGATGGGCGGGGTTTACACATTCAGGATGTATTCGTTCCAATACACCAGACAAGCTTAGTCAAATTCAGAAAAAGTATTTGAGTCCAAAACAAATACTATTTGAGCCCAGGTCTGATAACCCTGGAACAGAGCCCAAGACAAAACCGCCTAAGGAGCATCTCGTTCAGGGATACGAAGTGACCTCGTTTCCAGGCTGAGCGGAACCAGGCCAGTTTTCTTTCTTTGTCATCGTGCAACGGCACGAGTCCACACGCCGGCCCCTCCGAACAGCTGCCAGCTCTGGGGTCAGGAGTCAGCGTCTCGGGCGTGTGGCCTGTGTCTCCAGAGTGCTGGGATTACCCCCAATTAAATCCAGCCCAGAGGCCTCTCCCTGCACAACGACGATGATCTGCACTGCAAAATAATCCTGTCTCAACAAGCGTTTTAGCCTTGTAATGTATTTTTTGTTTTAAGTTTGCTTGACAAGTGGCAATCATTTTGCAAACTAGTAAGATTTTAAATTAAGATTTCAAGTCTAAATATAAGACTAAAATACTTTTTTTAAAAACTTTAAAATAAGACACTTATTCTTTGGTTTTTGGAGTGTACAGACGTAAATGAGCAGCACAGAGATAAGATGGTGGAGCTAGCCTAGCCTCCCCCTGTCAAAACACACACGCCTCACCCCCCACCCCCCACCCCCCACCCCCCACCCCCCACCTCACCCCTCCTCTAACCTGCGGGGGGGCACAGGAAGACTCCGGTCTGGAAAGTCTGGAGACTGGGACCCCCAGGGACCACGACCTACAGCCTCTGGTCTTGTACAGGAACGGGCCCCGACCTCACACATCATAACGCGTCAGTGACTTCCACCCCGCCGTCTCTAGGCATCACCCCCCCCCCCCCCCCCCCGACCGCAAACGCGGGTGTCTGGCCTCCCCGGCGTTCCTCACAGGACGAGTCCCCCCCACCGCCACACGCTAACGGCCGCGCAGGCAGGGTAAATTAATGTGATTAAAGGTTACCGAATCATCCCCGGCAAAGGGCACCGCTAGCCTTTAGCGTGTTTTGGCTCGGGAGATTTCAATGGTCTCTCCCCCAGATCTACCGATCCTACAGCCCTACTGCTACATACGCCCGTGTCATTAACACAGAGCCACCGTGATGAACGCGCTTTTTCAGAGACCTACATTCAGTAAACGGTCGCATAGAAAGGTATTGGGCCACTCCACGCCAACTCCAGGAGGCTGCACCACAGCACCGCTTGGATTGTTCTTATTTTCTGTGTGCGGGTAGACAATGATGAGAGATAAAATTCCTGAAAGCTTTAGCTTCGCACTCTGATTTGTTTTGCTGGCAGAGCCATGCAAATCTCTGCGGAGCGATGCGGATCTCCCTCACCTGTGCCTGTGTTCTCCCATCTCACGCTACACCGCCTACACACAACAGCGACAGCGGAGGCCACGTGCCAGTCTGCAGAGGCCACACCCCTCCAGGCCCGCCGGGGCGGTTTCCACGGCGACCGGAGGGCAGAGGCAGGTCGCCGAGGGAGACGCGATCAGACGGCGCCCGGCTAGGGGTCTCTTGAGAGAGAGAGTCTCCGAGACCCCGCGAGGGAGGGGAGAGCCCAGAGGACAAGAGCGAACGACACCCTCCGGTAAAGCCGAACGCGGCCGCTCTTCTGGGACGCGAGGGTCTGGGAATCGGATCGCGGAGCCGTCTGCGGAGCTCCAGAGAGCGACCGCGGGAAACGACCGCGCCGGTGAAACCGCAGACAGCGCGCGCCACACCTTCAGTCCGACACCTACATAACCCGCGTAGCTCTGATATACGGAATACCACGGCCTGCCGCCAACTCGGTCACCATGGAGAAGGGTCGCTGGTATGATCACAGGCAGCTGTGACGCGGCAGTGTGATGTCAAACCCGTTAGTGACATTCTGTACGGGGGACAAACAAAACATGACAGGGTCTATTTAACAAGGGCCACAATGGAAATGAGTCTGGACCGTTTTGAGTCATCCTTAATGTTGTTTTTCATTGAGAAGGTACATTGGGGATGTCGGCTTGTATCGGTCCATTTGAAAGCAATTGTCAAATAGACTGAAGTAAGCAGACAAACACACCGCACGTACACAACGGAAACAAATCAGCAACACACCAATCACCATTGAAATGTAAAGAAAGAACGGGAAATATTCGTATTTCTAGACAGCATTTTTTTAAAATCATGCTTATCGTGGTTTGGCTGAGGAGAAAAATAAAAGACTGCTAAATGTGTAGAAGACGTTTACTAAAACAAACCCAGAGCCAGTCAGGGTTACAGCTCCTGGCTGTGCGCCCTCACAACTCAACAGTGCAGAGGGAACCAAACACACCACGCACTGCTCCTTCTATAAAACTCCTTTTTATAGAACTGTCCAAGCAGAAGTAAGAACACACACACACACACACACACACACACACACACACACACACACACACACACACACACACACACACACACACACACACACACACACACACACACACACACACACACACACACACACACACACACACACACACACACACACACACACACAGCTAGAGAGAGCGAGGGTGTAACAGACCTGAGCTTTGAGCACACACAATGGCCCTCATTCAGGCCCAGTGAATGGCTGCCTCATTAACTTCTCTTTCATAACTTTTAAATACCGCCATTTACTTCGGCGGCTGAATTTACATTCGACCGTGCCGTTATTGTTGAGTTCTGCGCTGGGGTGGGGTGGGGGGGGGGGTGTGTAGGCTCCAGCTGCTACCTCCAGGAGAGGCCGCGCGTCCGTCTGACCCAGACTGCGGAGGAAACGCGGACCGAGGGGCGGTTACGTCACCCGCTGACCGTCCGCTGGCTCGTGAAACGCGCTCTGAAACAGCGGAGCCAAGTTTAGCGGAGCCGCCATGCTGTGCAGTGCACAGCCAGAGACGGCGCAGCAGGGAAGCCGGTGTGGCTCCTCCGCTAAACGGGAGAGGGATAGAGCAACTCAGCAGTCTGTTCCCCATTCATCCACAAAGCATTTCTCTATTGTCCTAGTAACAAAGAAAATTGGCGCATAGGGGGGACATTAAATTAAGAAAGAAAAGAAAACGCTGATTGTAACTACAATTTCCTGTGGGGAAAATCTTTTATTTTTACCCTATTGTTACCAGATGTACAGTACATTGAAAGGGTGGCTTAAACACCTACACTGGAGCCAACCCCAGTGGCACTAGGGAACAGCGTCTCAAGACCAGGAAACAGAGGCAGGTTTTTCGGAGACAGGCGGTGTGCGCGGTCTTGCACGGCTGAAGAGAAGGCGTTCACTTCATTGGTTGTGACGAGGCAAGACGGTCATCTATAAAGCCCAATTTCAGACCGGCATTCAAGTGCCCTTCAGTAATCATTACAAAACGCAATCCTTACTCAAAGCTAAGATGCCCCACTCAGCCAGAGTAAACTCATGCACGTTTACCTTTGGTAATGACTAGCTTGGGGCTATCGCAAGTCAATGTTTATATTGGAAACTCGGCCGACTGGCTTAACACCAATATAAATGTTGATGGAAGATAACCTTCCCTGCATTGGCTAATCTCTGTTACAATTTAATCTGCTCTGCTCTGAAAATCTACCTTGAACAAATGAGATTAGCGTTGGACAAATGAGATCCACACATCCATGCAGCATAAAGCGGTTTCCCTGACTTTTGATATATAAACGGTAAATGGTAAATGGTAGGCATTTATATAGCGCCTTTATCCAAAGAGCTGTACGAACCGATGCTTCCGATTCACCCATTCATACACACACTCACACACACCAATGGCGATTGGCTGCCGTGCAAGGCGCCGACCGGCTCATCAGGAGGGGGGGGTTAGGCGTCTTGCTCAGGGACACTTCGACACACCCAGGGCGGGATCGAACCGGCAACCCTCCGACTACCAGACGACCCCTTTTACCGCCTGCACCAATGTCGCCCCCCCCCCCCCCGATATAGGGCTAAGTGCAGTTGCACTGGTTGGCCATCGAGTGGCAGGCTTGCGCCCATCTGACCACATCGCTCAGTAGATCAGTGGAGTGGTCAGCGGCAGTGACTGGGGCCCATTGTGATGTCGTAGGAGGCGGCGAATCAGAGGCGTGGCCTTCTGTGACATCAGAGCCCCGCTGCGCTGCGGTCAGCCCAGATTCCACTGGCATTTCTTCATTCCTCCACACAAACGGCACGCTTCATACCGCGACATCCCGGGACCCGCTGTGCGTGCTGCCTTTTGTCACACACCACCGAACAGCGTCCCTGAAAACATAGGCTATACATTCAGAATTTCACTTATTCTAATAATTCAGTGGCGGCACGGATGGTGCAGTGGGTAGCACTGCCGCCTCACAGCAAGGAGGGTCCTGGGTTTGAATCCCAGTCGGCCGGGGCCTCTCTGTGCGGAGTTTGCATGTTCTCCCCGTGTCTGCGTGGGTTTCCTCCGGGTACTCCGGTTTCCTCCCACAGTCCAAAGACATGCAGGTTAGGCTGATTGGAGAGTCTAAATTGCCCGTAGGTATGAGTGTGTGAGTGTATGGTGTGTGTGCCCTGCGATGGACTGGCGACCTGTCCAGGGTGTATTCCTGCCTTGTATGCTGGGATAGGCTCCAGCTCCCCTGAGACCCTGTTCAGGATAAGCGGGCTAGGATAATGAATGAATGAATGAATGAATAATAATTCAGTGCCATTTACTTGGTCATTGAACCTTTCACAAAAGGTTGTTTCAGTGACCAGGCGACACCAGGACCAAATTGATTTCACCTCTCAATTCAAATGTAAGCTTTTTTTTTTCTTCAGGAGTGTTGGTTATACAGCAGATTACACAAAATGACTGATTATAAGCCTTGGGCTGAGACTGGTGGAAAATGTGTTCTTTCTTTACGGCAGATATAGCAACGCACGCCACGATTTGACCTAAATTCAGTAAATCATCCTTCAGTAGACGCTAAGTGTCTAATTAAGAACAACTAACAGCTTGTCACCATTCAGAGGTTCCTGTTGCCGTAGGAACAGATACCAGAATGAAAAAAAAAAACTGCACAGCGGGCCCCCAAAACGGAGTCTGAAATCCCCCAGTCTAAATTAAACTCACGTGGTTTTATAACATATGAAATAAATAGATGCTGTTCAGGGTTATGGAAGACCGTATCACTCAATATAAGCGGTCTAAAAGCAGCAGGAAGCGCTGAAATATGGCGGGTTTGTGGACGGGTTTTTTTACAGCGCCGTGGTGTTAAACAGCCCCCCCCTGCACTTAGTGTCCTATTCTAGAGCTGCTAGGCTCTGCAGAGTTCACCCAGAGGTGAGGAGGTTCTGCCGACTGGAAAACACAGACGAGCCCTTGAGAATATCGGGCTCGGAGGACAACCAGGCGAGGAGGAGGAGGGGCGGGGGAGGGTCTTCCTCAAAACGGAAGGCATCCGGAGTTCTGCGGCCGGTTAGACACACTGTAACCGGAGCCCAGAAATCCACATTCAGGCCGTAACTCAACACAGACTCAACACGCGGGCACGCCAACATCCCCTCACCTCTCCAGCAGCTCTGACGCACACTGAGACGGTGAGAGACAGCAGGGCTGATCAGGCCGTAACTCAACACAGACTCAACACAGACTCAACACGCTGACATCCCCTCACCTCTCCAGCAGCTCTGACGCACACTGAGACGGTGAGAGACAGCAGGGCTGATCAGGCCGTAACTCAACACAGACTCAATACAGACTCAACACGCTGACATCCCCTCACCTCTCCAGCAGCTCTGACGCACACTGAGACGGTGGGAGACAGCAGGGCTGATCAGGCCGTAACTGAACACAGACTCAACACAGACTCAACACGCCGACATCCCCTCACCTCTCCAGCAGCTCTGACGCACACTGAGACGGTGAGAGACAGCAGGGCTGATCAGGCCGTAACTCAACACAGACTCAACACAGACTCAACACGCCGACATCCCCTCACCTCTCCAGCAGCTCTGACGCACACTGAGATGGTGAGAGACAGCAGGGCTGATCAGGCCGTAACTCAACACAGACTCAACACAGACTCAACACGCTAACATCCCCTCACCTCTCCAGCAGCTCTGACGCACACTGAGACGGTGAGAGACAGCAGGGCTGAGGGCAGGTGCTTTCTGCTCCCCAGAATAGCACCTATTTCCACTCACACTACTAGATGCAGCCCATATTTAAGTGAATACGCTGTGTGAACGAGTATCCTAGAATAGTTGAATGCTTACTGGATAAGAGAACAAAACTTCCCCACACACACACACACACACACACACACACACCTTTAATTCACACTACAAAGCACTGGTCAGAGCAGTTCCTCTTTCAGGGTTCCTACACAGTGCTGCAGAATTGAGACACCGGGGAGTTTAAAGCGATTCCTGTAAAATGTTGGTCACCATTACGGCAAAGTGCACAAGCATCAAAATGCCATAACGGCTCTGTTGTGAGAAAACAGCTGGCGAGCTACTGTCAAACTCTTCCTGGAGGATGAGGACGGAGGATGACAATCTTTATTCATAATAAAGATAATAAAGAATCCATGAAGCCCTGCAGCTCACAGGACACAGTGAAAAAAGACTGGGATGGTGTATGATGGCGTATGATATGGCGTATGATAGGGCGTATGATAGGGCGTATGATAGGGCGTATGATAGGGCGTATGATGGGGCGTATGATGGGGCGTATGATGGGGCGTATGATGGGGCGTATGATAGGGCGTATGATAGGGCGTATGATAGGGCGTATGACGGCGTATGACGGCGTGATATGGCGTATGATAGGGCATGATAGGCCGTATGATGGCGTATGATAGGGCATGATATGGCGTATGATGGCGTATGATAGGGCATGATAGGGCGTATGATGGCGTATGATAGGGCATGATATGGCGTATGATGGCGTATGATGGCGTATGACGGCGTGATATGGCGTATGATAGGGCATGATATGGCGTATGATAGGGCATGATGGCGTATGCTAGGGCATGATATGGCGTATGATAGGGCATGATGGCGTATGATAGGGCATGATGGCGTATGATAGGGCATGATGGCGTATGATGGCGTACAGTATATGACAGAACAGCGCAGGAGACAGAATAGAATATGCACGTACAGTAAGAAAGCTGAAACTTCACGAGGATTCTGTTACTGAGTCACGCAAAACACGAGCGACATTGAAACAACCTTGTAAAAAGATACCGCATTAAACATAAATAATGAGTCAGCACAGAGACTGAGGAATCAATGCGATGTACACGACGGGCGATAACTTCCAAGATTCGGTCCGCAGCATAAATGTCACACGCACGGGTCGGTTTACGGAGCTCTGTCTCGCTCTCTCAGGTACAGGGGGGGGACGGCTCTGAGATTACAGATAAAAATAAACCAGTCCGTCCGCCCCGGGACCTTTGACGACGAGCCCGGCAGGATGCCGTGCGTAGGCGAATATTTCTGCCCGTAGCTAGCCGCCGCGTAGCGGCGTCGAATGCATTACGAGAAGAAGAATTTCTGGCACCGAGCTATCGCTTAGTTCTGCCTCCCGGCGGATTCCGCGCGTTCCCCGGGCGTTAGCCTTTAGCGCCAAGGCTCCGGCTGCGTGTGAGGTTTGAGTGGGGCCGGGGCGCGGCATAACGCCATCGCTGCGGCTAAAAACAAAGGAACATCGCCGCGGTGACGGACACCTCCGACACCGGAAGCGTTATGGCATTTTATGCCAGTTCCTTTTTCTTTTCTTTTCTTTTCTACAGTGAAACCCAAACCACAGGCTGGACTGGCAGGTAGTCACTAGTGTTCAGTATGAGGGCTGCCCAACCCTGTTCCTAGAGATCTACAGTCCTGTAGGTTTCAACCCTAACAAAGCATACCTCACTCAACAGCTAGAGCAGGGCTGCCCAACCCTGTTCCTAGAGATCTACAGTCCCGTAGGTTTCAACCCTAACAAAGCATACCTCACTCAACAGCTAGAGCAGGGCTGCCCAACCCTGTTCCTAGACATCTACTGACCTGTAGGCTTCAACCCAAACAAAGCATACCTCACTCAACAGCTAGAGCAGGGCTGCCCAACCCTGTTCCTAGAGATCTACTGACCTGTAGGTTTCAACCCAAACAAAGCATACCTCACTCAACAGCTAGAGCAGGGCTGCCCAACCCTGTTCCTAGACATCTACTGTCCTGTAGGTTTCAACCCAAACAAAGCATACCTCACTCAACAGCTAGAGAAGGGCTGCCCAACCCTGTTCCTAGAGATCTACTGACCTGTAGGTTTCAACCCTAACAAAGCACACCTCATTCAACAGATAGAGATCTTGTGAAACTAATTAGTAGAATCAGGTGTGCCACACTAGGCAGAAATGAAAACCTGCAGGACAGTAGATTTTATTGTTCGTTTACTTTATTCCACAGGAACCAGGCTGGGCAGCCCTGGCTTAGCTGGGAACAAAATGGAGGATCAACCCAGGTGAGGCAGGTGTGTTTTCAGCCACCACCACCTGCTCGAGAACACAGGTGGGCAGTTCCGGTGCTGGAGGGCCAGCGTGCGTGTGTGTGTGTGTGTGTGTGTGTGTGTGTGTGAGAGAGTGTGTGTGTTTCTGTTTCCACCCATGACTCTGGCTAAATGACCTAACTGGCTGTCTACACCAACACTGGTTCCACTTAAATCGGCTGTCACGCACAAACGAGCAGAACGTCAGTGCTGGATACGCTGCTCATGGTATTCAGGGCAACTGTACGAGACAACAGGGCGGAGAGCACATCACAGCCGCCATGACCAGAGACAGGCAGGGCCCCAGACCTGATAAAGGGATTCCAGGATTTCCTTTATGGGGAGGCCAGGGTAGCACATTATCATTGGCCAACAGTTTTTATTAGCCAATGACGATGTGCTGTTTTAGGTGGAAAAATTGGCCAATCAAATTCCAGAGTAATTAGATACAGGAACTTGAGGCACGATCATAAAAAGGCGGTAAGGGAACTGGGTTTTTTACCGCAAACCAACGTCGCGAGAGGGCAATCTACTTCTGCTTTATGGAGACGCACTCAGGTGTTCATTATTTCTATAATAAGTCAAACCACCCCCCCCGTCCTTTCTCAAGTCAAGAGCGTCTAATCACAGAAAGCCCCCCCCCCCCCCCCCCCACCTCATGCCCTAATTAAGCGGCTAATTAAGACGTGCGCGCGGCCTCCGTGTAACCGCGAGGAGTGGCGCTCTCCGTAATTACAACATTTCCAACGGATTACACGGCGGCTCCTTCAATCCGACGCCCTTTTTCCACGGTCTGAGAAACCTGCCACCGCTTAAAGACGGCAATTACTCGCTGGGACCGAAACACTCGATCGGAAAGGAAGTGTCGAACTCGACCGAAAACCAAGAAACCTCGACGAAAGACGTTGGGGGAGAAATGAAACGGGTAGCTTTGACGGACGTCCCGGCCAAACGGACATCGAGGGTGAAGGCGCTGTCAAATATGAAATGCGATATGAAATATGATAGGAATGCATCTTATGAGGAAGAGTCCAGCAGTGATGTGTCACTTCCCATAATTTCACTTCATAAAGTAAAAATATTTGAGTTTCTCCTCACTTGGGAGTTTTTTTTTTAAACCGCACGTACTATTTGGGGGCTTAAGGCTGGCATTTCTCCTTTTTCCTTCCCTTCTGTTTCTCTGTAAAGTGTGTCTGTCTGACAGTCTTCAGAGAAAAGTGATATACAAATATAACGGAAATTAATTGGTGTTGGCAGACAGCAGAGTAAACTTGAAATCGGTCTGATGCCAACAATGCAGAACAATCCCATTGGACACCATCATTAGCTACACCAGAATACTGTCGACATGCAACCTGAATAAAACATATTAGGGGCCCACCAGACTCCGCTTTAAAAGGTACCCAACAGCTGTGGCACCAGACTTCATTTTGCCTCAAACTCAGGTCGGCCCTTTAGGCCAAACCCGGCAGAATCCCAACAACGAAATAAAGCTTACGCGAAGAACTCCAAGAACCAAAATAACCTCACTCGATATATCAAAAGGCCGTATAAATAACGCATGAAATAAACAGCGGCTCCCCGGTCCGCCGGGCACTGAAGCGGTTATTCACGCGGTCCTGGGGCCTGCCGTCTGGCTCTGCGGAGTCTCCGGCACACGGACCCGCCCCGGCTCCAGGTGACGGCAGGTCAGGAGGGCGACCTCCCACGGCGGAGACGGACGAGCTGCGGTCTGCCCCGGGTTCAGGCCCCAAAACACGGCCGACCTCAGCGCCTCCTCCGGCCCTTATTAAAGGCGCGGGCTGTTTTGACTGAGGGTGAAAACAGAGCTAAAATTGGGTTAGGAGAGCCCCCCCCGGGCGCTGGGGTGAGGATCTCCGCTGGGAGAGGGGAGGGAGGCCGTGGTTTGCCCTTATATGGGCGACGGCGGGGGGAAGGGGGTTACTCTGCGTTGCTACAATGGTTGCCGGGCTGCCTCTGTCATATTGCACTCTTCAGCAGGCATTAGCCAGCTCTGCGGATTAGCCCCCAGAAGACCGACGGGCTGAGACATCTCGCAGCATAGCACCGGCTGCCCTGTGTCTGACCCACACGTGTGGAGGTGCCACCCTGACGCCCTGGGGGCAAAGGGGAGAGGAGGGGAGGAGAGGGGGGGAGGAGAGGAGAGGAGAGTGGAGCG
Source organism: Conger conger (assembly GCF_963514075.1). NCBI lineage: Eukaryota > Metazoa > Chordata > Actinopteri > Anguilliformes > Congridae > Conger > Conger conger. The sequence goes on from NC_083764.1 coordinate 9,099,646, forward strand.
GAGCGTGGCGGCCTCAGTCTTTCCACAGGCGGCTCTCCACAGGGTTTGTGTTTATCTGCACGGACAAACAGAGCTGCTAACGCACTGCTGGGAAAACCACAATCACACACACACACACTGAGAGACACACAGAGAGAGACACACAGAGAGAGACACACAGAGAGAGACACACAGAGAGAGACACACAGAGAGACACGCAGACAGACAGACAGACAGCAGGGTCTCTCACACACAGTCTCACTCCCTCTCACAGACAGACGCACACAAACACACGCATACACACAGCCATATGTACCCAGATACACGCAGTCACACACGCAGGCACACGCACATATAGACAGATACACAGAGGCACATACACAGTCTTTCTCCCTTACACACAAACACACACACAAACACACAGAGCTGGCATGCAGCGGAGGGTTACACACTACGCTTAAGGGCCAGAGAATTCCTCCCACACAGCAGGGTGGCGTGAATGGCACGACTGTTCTATAGTCCCTGCGTCCCTGGGGCTCCTGCGTTTCATAAAGAGCCCCCTCTCCATCTCAAATGGTGCCGCTTACTCACCCCTCCTCACCCCTCCCCACCCCGCGCCCCCTCAAAGACCCCTCGCTTCTTAAACCTCACTTTCAGACCTCAATTTTTCTCCCCGTCCCCTGTTCGGTAAAATCACCACGGACCCTTGCCGTAGCCGGGTTTTTGCGGGAAGCAGAAATCACCGTGCGGGATTTTCCTGAGCATGCGTCTGTGCGCGTGTGTCGTGTGCGTTCACACAATCGATGAGGAAGTAGGGAATAATGTCGAATAAAAGCCCGTTTTCGAAAGAGAAGGGGAAGTTTGGCGGCCGGTGTCAGAACGGCTCCGTCAGGCCCGTTTCTGAGCGTGTGACCTCATCGCTTTTCTGAGAAGTAATTACTACACAGCTGCTAAAATAGGAGGACTTCGCTTTTCTTTAGTCGATGACAGACTATTATTGTGTGTAAAAGAGCGTGCGTTGCTGCGGTCACAGCAACTGAGTGCTTGCACAGGGGCAGCCTGTAGCCTAGTGGCTAAGGTGCTGGACTGAGACCTTGGTGGTTCGAGCCCTGATGTAACCACAGTAAGATCTGTGCAGCTGTTGGGCCCTCGAACGGGGCCGTTAACCCCAGAGGGGATTGGGTAGTCGGCGTAGTCTAATCAACTGTAGAGCATTTTGGATAAAAGCATCAGCTAAATACCTGCAAGTGTAATGCTTGGGAGCAGCCAGGGAACAGCAGGCTAGAGAGGCAGTCAAGACCAGGCGTGAGCAGGAAAACCAGAGAAAACGCATTAATAAAAGTAACGTGATTCGTGTAGCGCTTTTGGGAACATGCCACTCAAATGAAAGCGTTACACACCCCCACCCTATCCCCCCGTCTGTGCGCGAGGGGAGGGATACTGACCCATCCACAAACCCTGAGCATTAAACGTATGAAATACCCAACCCAATCCCAATGGCACTTTACAGAGTAAAGCCTTATGTAGGCTCATCTTGTTCACAGATTACATTACATTACATTACATCACGTGGCATTTAGCAGACGCTCTTATCCAGAGCGACGTACAACAAAGTGCATATCAAACACAAGAACAAGTGCAAAAGTGGACCTGAGAGGACAGTACTGTTCCGAGTCCTAGTGTAAACATACGGAAATTCAGAACCCTTGAAGAGTACAATCAACTTTCAAACTAGCATACCACAGTTGGCAGCTAGAAAACAACAATACAACAGCCAATAAAAACAACAATAGCTATACAAGTAACGATATCTATACATAAGTGCCATTACGGTCTAAACCTTCTAACACAACGAGTTACAAACACTACTGGCAATACTGCTGATGACCTCACATTCACACTCACACTCACACTCACACTCACACTCACACAGTAAGACTTGGCCCAAGCGTTTCATGCAAGAAAAGATTTGCAGCGCGATAAGCCTCGAGATTGACAGGATGTGAATGAGAAAGTGAAACACTAACAGGAAACCAGTGGAAACAATCGCAGAAAAACAACAACCCGCACTTCAGAAACAGTTCCTGTAGACAGGTGGAATCTGCTGAGCCCAGCTGCCAAAGCATAGACTACTACCCAGGCCGTTTCCCAATATTTAGTGGCCCGAAGCAACAATTTTTTTTTTGTTACATTTAAAAACTCTGCTTTCCGTAGCTAGGCAACAGCCAAAAGACTGTACACCATGTTCATGTGAAGCACACACTTCCCTCCCCTCCGCATGCTGCTGCAAAGTCAACAGCCAATTGCGTGAACCATTCAACGGCGGTCAGAGTTGTGCATCCAATCAGCACCAGGCGGGTACCCAATCAGTGGGACACAACTCCATCCATAGACATGTATTCTGAATGTGCGCCTCCTGCTACCGCAACAATGCTTGCCAAATTTACCACGAAAGGCTACCGTGTGCTCACCATTGTGCCTAGTATCGAGCACAGAATCAGGCCTGGTCTAGAAAATCCCTCCCTCTGCTACATGACCTGGCAAGCTATTCCACACAGCGACTACTCTCTGTGTGAAGAAAAACTTCCAAATTTACATCCGAGTCAGATCGACACACATTCCAACGGCAGGTCCGCCTAGGCAGAAGAAACAGCCGAGAACCACAGACTCAGATGACAAGTGCAATTCGTGTGCATTTAAGCCGGGTAAAGTAGCTACAGGGATTCGTTTCTGAGGTGGCTTCTATAAAGACGTGTTTAAAAACATCCCCCCGGTTTGGAGACCCCCCGCCCCATTCCGGAAGCGGAGGGGACAGATTGAGTTAACGGCCCGGCGCTGGAGAGCCGAGGGGGCCAGATGGCGTGCTCTGGCCGCTAAAGCCGGCGCCATGGCAACCGCGAAACGCTGACCATCTGAGCCGCGAAGGTGTCAATCTAACACCGCCAGCGTGTGATTGCATATTAATCGTCATACGCGCGTCCAGAAACGCTCTCGTGTTGCGTTAACGTGTCAGGGCCCACACACGCCACACCGGGGGCACTGCGGCCAAAACGACCGCCCTCCGCAAAGACACTCACCAGCCAAAGTGACCATTTTACCCCCTACGGGGCAAACGGAGCGAGAGCTAATCGGAGGGGATGCTTACCGTTTACGGCAGGCCTGACAAACCCGGTCCTGGAGATATACCACCCTGTAGGGTCTCGTTTCAACACTAAAGGCCCGGACACACCAAACCGACGGTCGGCCGCGGAGCGCCGACAAAGATCGCCTCGCGTCGATACGCGTCGTTAATGTTGGCTGTGCCGAACACACCGCAACGACGGTCCGCCGACGGCCGAGTTGCACGTACGTTCTGCGCCTGCGTGAGAGGTAATAACTCTTGTCTTTCAAAAAATGGAAACCGGAAGACCGGGGAATGAGTTTGCATTGCGTTGGACCTAGAAGCAGCCATTGTCTCGCTCACAACAAACAGTTTGCAGCAATTTCCTTGTTCTCTCGCTATTTAGTAATACTAATCGGAAATTATGTCTGGTAGAGATAGTAACTTTGGAATGGCTTGCTTTCGTCGCTTCCGTTTCTCTTCTCGTGCACTGATTCGCTAGTTGGACAGCCAATCAGAGAGCTCTCTCTCATCGACGGCTCCGGGGGCTCCGACGCCGATTCAACATGTTGAATCGGCGTCGGAGCCCTCCAAAACACGCTGACGGAGTGTCGGCGTGCGGGACACACCGGAAAGACTCGGCCGACAGGGCGCCACCGACGTCCGACGGCCGACCGTCGGTTTGGTGTGTCCGGGCCTTAACAAAGCACACCTCATTCCAACAGCTAACCAAGGGCAGCCCAACACTGTTCCTGGAGATCTACAACACCCTGCAAGTCAGGGATACTCAGTCTTACCCAGAAAGGGCCAGTGTGGGTGTAGGCTTTTGTTCCAAACAAGCAGTTGCACACCTGATTCTACTAATCACCATCCTGCAGGTTTTCATTTCAGCCGTAATTGGGCACGCCTACATACTAATCAGCAGTATAATAGAATAAAACAGTAGAATAAAGAGCTAGTTGTCGAACGAGGTGCGCTCAGGATGAATAAAGTGTCTATCATCTATCTATCTACCTCTGTTGGGTTTACATGAAAACCTACAGGATGGTAGAGACAGGGTTGCACAGGCTTGGTTTGCAGACATCCACTGGTGGTCTGTTCCTATCTGTTGCGTGGCCAAGATGAGTTAAAGCAGTGGGAGCCACCTGAGCCAGCCAAACAAAACTCCCATTACACAGCCATGGTTTGAACCTGCAACCCTACAGGGCCTGCCTATACCCTGTGGCAAATGGGAGTCACAGACACAGCCACCGTAACCCCTCCCTATCTCCATGAGCCATGTAAAAGCACAGCCCAGGAACAATGGAGCCATTAGCACAACACACTAAAATCCTAAAAATACTGCCTGAATTTCTCTCCTAAACACTGATAAACAACAAAATGGCCATGGGTGAGGGAATAACTGCCACTTTTGTGGCAAGATATGTCACAGCATGTCATAGAGCAAGGGAGTCTTGAGCAACTTGTAAATAATCCATCCTTACATCTCACTACAGTAACCAATCAAATATCACATCGTAATTTATTCATGTATATCAACTCTATGGCTTTGGCAATATTGGTTCATTACTTGCATACCAATAAAGCTCTTTGAACTGAACTGGGAGCTGTGGTAATAACCCTACACTGACTGCCAGAGGGAAACTGACACCACTACAAAGGGGTCGTATTGTTTTTCAGATCCTAAAGAACACGTTTTGAACGCAGAGTAACCTGAAAGCTTTGATCTGCAGGGAAGAACAGGCGCAAACACAAAACAGATCTTGCTGTCGAAAGGTGGAAACACCTATAGGAGTACTGCTATTGTATCTCCATCGGTGTACACTCTCGCTTTGTTAATGTATGCCTATTCACCGCCTGCTCTCAACCACAGATCACACTGCGCAAAGCCGGAATAAAGCTTGTGATGAGTGCCAACGCAAAGTGTTAGGCCTATTTAAAAAGTGTCGGGCCTACAGCACAAGTGGTTTAACAGCGACTGAACAGATTCATTTTGATGAGGATAAAGCCAAATAAGAACACAAAACACACACACACACACACACACACACACATATTGCTATACTTGTGAGGACCCTTGTTTTCCCTCCAGACACAAACACACATACACACGTTCTCCCCGTCTGAATAAAGCAAAACAAAAAAGCTAAAAATTAAAGGGCAAACCTATCCATCCGCTCAGCCAAAACTGAATAAAAGTGAAAAAGAAGCTTGACAGATTCAAGGAAAGACAACAAAGGAAAAGCAATCTTAAACGCACGAGCCGATGCACATTACGGAACAAAGCTTCTCGATTAGCCTCACATTTTCGGTTCCTAACCACACATCAGTCAATCACAGCTCCATCGTCGGAAGCGTAGCTTACTTCCCGTTTTTTTTCGCTGAGAAAAAAAAAGTACTGAAGTGCACAGCCCACCTCAGAGGATTAACTGAATACTTTACACGTATTCTCCGCCAGCTGGGCGTCCAAGCACAGTTACTTGGGACAACACTCAATATATTTGCAGCTTGCCAACGACCGCACAGTCAATAGTGCTCATTTTGCCCTCTTTGTCTCGCATCGCATGGTCTCACTATGACACTCAGCGTGATTCCCTCATGGTGCAAAATGCCTGACAAAAGCAGCAAATTGCTAACATAATCGATTAGCGGCGATCCTGCGTATCCGACCGGGCAAAATAAGCAGGACGGTACAAAGCATCTCGTTAAAGTCTCAAATCCCTGCCTTTCTCCTTCCTTTGCTTCAAACAATCACCATCTCAGTTTTTTCTTTCTTTTTTTTTTTTTTTTTTTTAAACTGAGGCTCCCTGCTCCAAAAGTTGCCTGAATGCTATTCCTTAAATCAACAGCATTACAGACTGTAGGCTGCACAGCAGAGGATGCAATCAATCTTGTTCTACGGACCGCAGTATTTGTAAGAACTGTAACATCGCTGGGAATATTTTTTTCCCCTGCTGACAAACGAAAAGGTGAATTCACAGAGGAGACGAGGGGGGGCGGGGAGGGGGGGGAAGATTAGGGGATTATTGTTTGTGGAATCAGATGCAGAGCACAAGCTAACGCACAGCTAAAGGAGAGCGTATCTGAAAGCTTACCTGCGCTCCACAGTAAAGCACCTAAATCTTACTTATCCCCTCCTGGAATCTGGACATGACCGAGTCTGATTTGATAAGCGTAAACCTCTGTGAATTACAAGCAGGGCCTTACCAGAGCAATATACAGGCATTTCATGTAATCCATTTACACAAACAACAAGGCTTTATGCAGGTAAGATCAATCTGCCTTCAGGTTATATCCACAGACTGTCATTCGGGCGGTTTAGCGAGCAAAGGCTTATGAGGAGTAATGGAGACAGCTCTCTTGCCCTGTACGTCCCTGTCAATCTACAACAACAGAAACGAACCAAGAACAACATCAAAGGGAACATGCTCTACTCAGTTCAAATAAACGGAGACATTAAATTAAAATCCTTTTTGCCTGCAACGGAGGCCTCACACTGCCGCTTGATTGCATGGGAAACACACTGAGGTCTCTACATTTTCTCCGATGAGAAAAAGAGGCGCCGGCTTAACACCGCTGTGCCTAGACGCGCAGCTGTTGCTGCATATCTGGCGAAAGAAGCCGTTTCAGAACGGATGAACAATAACAATAATAAATCAGGACTCCAGAGAGATAGGGAGCGTGCGAGATCCGCCGGTGAGCGCTGAAAGTTCAGCGCGTACACACACCATCCCTGCCGGAAAAGGCGTCGCTTTCACGCCCAGAGGTGCAGGCCGTTGTCTCTGCGTTCGATCAGACTAAAGAAAATAAAACCAACCCCCCCGGGAAACGTTTCCCAGGAGCAGCAGCAGCAGCGCGCCTTTGGCTGCCAGCAAGTTTCAACAGCTGCTCCGGTCTAGTCCTGGCAACGTGGGCCCCGCAAAACACTGAAAAGATCTCCTCATCGGACTGGCAGTAGGAAACCAAACCCGTGAGCAAAATAAAAATGAAGACATTTTTAAATTTTCCACCTGCCGTCCACGGCTGACTGCGCAGGTGCAGGCCGAGTTAACGGACTGCATAAGGGATTGCGATCAACATGAGAACTAACTTATTTTCACGTTTAATACACTGTCTACCACGGGATAGAGATTTTAAAACCGATGTAGACAGCAATGAGAAGAGACGAAATAAGAATGAAAATATACGTCGCAAAGAATTTTATTGGTTGAAATGTTATTGGTCTTGTAACCAGAAGGTTGGACGTTTGAATCCCTAGTGGATAGCTCCTGTTGAACTCTTGAACGAGCCATTAATTTTCAGCTATTTAGCGAAACATACAACATGTGTAACCTGCAATCTTTGTAACCAATAAGTTACCCTCAAGCAATGCAGTAACATCATATACTAATAACCTTATAAATAATACAAATGGGTATAATTAATCGAATAACTTAACGTTATTTAACTAGATTGGCAAATACCAGATGAACCCTTGTTTTATTATAGCTAGTTAACTTGTGCATTTGCATAGCTGGCCTGTTAAATTGAATAAAGGTCATATCAGATACCTAACTACGGCTGGTTGATGCAACGACGTACACTAGATTTATTAAAACGAGCTGAAATCCTGAAGCAACTTTCTAGTGGTTAGAAATGTCGTCAGAAATACCAACAACGGTTACTGTATTGTGACAGGTCACGGGCCAGATTGCTAGCCACTCGCTGCGTTATCTGTGTTATCTCAGAGTGTTGGCACGCTAAGGCACGCGCTATCAGAATGCAGAACAGCTAACGTTAGTTAGCTCGAACAATCAAAGATCTAGATATATATATAACATTCGCTAGCCAGCAATCTAGCCAATTAGGTAGCCAACTTATCAAAGTTATGTCTCATATGTACAGCCTGTATCTTGATGGTCATGAAGCGAGTTAACAAACCAACAGAAACTTATTTTCTTCTGTAACTTTATTAACAAGCTTGAACTCAATATTGGGTTTGAAAACAAAATCTGGATGCACTGCTTCAGGCAACCAAAGATTTGCTCAGCTAACGCTAGCTAGCTAGCACTGTCAATCCGTGGAAAGCAAACCGCCAGTTTTCAAGAAATCTTTAACCATCTTACTTAGTTTAGTTAGCAGACTTTAGGTAGTGAAACACACTTTCATTCCACATTTTAAAACCGAGAAACTGATTAGAGACAATCTAAGGAAGGTGTTTTTTTGTTTTTTTTCACTTTACGTTTGTGGCTAGCTAGATAGCTAGCGTTCTCACTTCCTGCAGGTTCCATGTGAACTCGCTTGACACTGTACAATCACCACACACGAATTTACACGCACTGTTGTTTATGTGAGGTAACAAACTTATCAATATATCCTTATCTAGCTAATCGAGGTAACAAATCAACGTCTGAATGACATAAACTTACCAATATTTCTTCGAACGTTGAAGCTACAGCTAACCTTTCTGAAGCAACTCCCCAAAGTAGTCGAAAGGGTCTCACGAGTAGCTAGCAAGCTAGCTATACACTTTCTCCAGTTTAACGGTACAGCCACAAGATCCTTTCACCGCACCCCTCCCTGTTTCACACGCCACAGAAAGGCACTAAAATCTGATTCTGGACCCGCCTAAACGCCCAGGTCATTGGTTTACACGGGAAGCAATCACCTTGTTTGAACCAATCATACTAGGAAACAAACTTCTCTTATGGCCAATAGTAAATGTGTGCGTAGTTATTGGGTGTGTGCACAAGGTTTTTCCGACCGTTGTAAATTATGTCGTTGTCAAGCCAAACAAATTCTTAAAGAGAGCTGTGATATGGTTGCACTCGGAACTTTGTCTAGGTAGCCATTCGCCCTGTTTGAATTTTATAGTCAGAAAGTTTTGATACCCACAAAACATGGTTAATCTTTGTTAGTAAACAACAGCATGGGGTTGTCCAAAGCTTCAATTAGAGTTTTTTTTGTTTTTGTTTTTAAGGTTTAGGTGCATACTTGAATCGGTGTTGCCGGTAAACTATCTAAAAGCATATGAAACAACACATAACAAGACCACTAGCATGCGTCTGCACGCAGACCCTAGTGGAAATTCCAGCTTGGTTCCAGCCTGGTCTGAAGCCAGTCCAACTGGTTTAAAGCTGATTTGGAGATGAAAGTGACAATAAGATGGTTGAGATAGTAACCCTGCTGACAACACCAGGTCCGGCTAGTGGGCCATACAGACAACAGTCAATCACAAAATCCAAGATGGTATCCAGCTGAAACAGAAGTTGATTCCAGATGGATTCCATCTTAGGCTGGTAGCTAGAATTTCTACCATGGATGAATGGGGCACAAAAGAATTGCTCTAGTTTTGAAAATGCGGTTTTAATGGCAGTTTTATATGCAATAAAGCAATATTAAGCATACACACTACTTGAAGTTGAGTTACTTGAAGTATATTTTCCTGCTTTCCCTCAAGAACTCCTGAATGTCTTGATGCCAGCCTGTTGAAGGAAAATATATTCTCATGAAGGAAAATATCCTTCATGAAACACAAAATATTTTATTATCTCCAGATATTCAACTATCCTTTAGTGCTTTAGTTCCAACGATTTATTAAAATCATATTAAAGGTGACTACAGGGTAATCTCACATCGATGAGTCACATGATTGGGTGTCCAAAATGCATTCTTCCAGGCAGATTTTGTCATTCAAAAAAAAAGTTTTAAAAACGCCAATCATTAGGTGTTTTGTCCTAAAGCACAATTACATTCGAAAAGGACCAAATCAGCTGAACTAATCACAGCAAGCGTTGATGTAGTCTGTCAGCATACTGCCAAGTCCAATCGGGATAAGAAAAGAGAAAAAAAACTTTGATGTATTGTTTTTCTTTTCCAAATACAAAAGTATTTTCAGTGTGAACACTTGCAATTATAACTAAATGAGACTATACAGTATATAGAACCCAAACAGTATCCCGTGTTTTCAGTCAGGAAACTTGGCAACGTCAATTCAACTTGACATTGTAATTGCAAGTGTACACTGTATAACATAATATCCAGCAGTGACCGTCTTTAGGCTGGCTCTGAAGCCGGACCACATGAAAGGCTGTACTGTACACACAACCCCGTGGTTGGCAAGTGGCAAGGCTCAGAACAAACAACCAGAGAACGTCTGACTGACAAAGTAGGCATCCCTACTTTGCCTATTTCTACAGCAGGATACTACATGGAGTCTAGGTCACTTAATGGTCAGAGTTAGCAAACAGACTCTCAATAATTCTGCACAACCTTGTGAATGTAGCCAGTAACTCTGTTCAGTTATCTTTGGTCATAAATGAAGCCTGTGCAATAAAGTATCATAAAATGTACGACAACAAGAGTTACAGAGTCACGCATTCATAGTACAAATATAGCAGGTACGGTACAAGCCTCAAGAGAAATGTCAAGATGTTCAGTGTATGTTATGGAACGCTTTGAATAGAACCATTTCCCATGAGAATGATCGTTACAGGACCACAGAAGGGATGTCAAACATACTGCGAGTTTAGAGTCAGTCATTTTAAGGAGTGCTGGAGAACATGAGAAAAATACAGTTTGTGAAGAATAAACCACGCGGTACTGCTGTTAGAAAATAAACCACAAGGGTAGCGCGAAGCGATTAGTCACCCTTAAGTGGTTCATTTTCGTGCAAATGCAGAACCAAGAGTGTTTTTATGCACAGCCAAGCTACTTGCAAGAGAAATAATTCAACACTTGTTAGTTTCTTTTCCGTTATTCCACTTGTAAATGTAACGTTCAACTGAAACAAGAAGGTGACCAGGCATGTGTATTGATTTGCAATTGTGAGAAAGGCACCCTTTGCTGGACCTACTTAACTACTGTGGGATATACAGCTTGTCTGAATATTATCAACACCATTTAGACCAATCAGAATCGAACATTTAATGAGCATACAGATTAAAAAGCTCCTGGTTAGCTCCACCAGATGATACGCACATTAGAGGATGAATGCTGTCACAGCTAATCTCTCATGCCCAATAACATTTCCTAAGTAAGCACTCTAGAATAGATTATTTGCTGGCTGTTTATTAACTATGTGTGTGTGCATGTGTGAGTGTGTTTGTGTTAATTTGCATGTGTGCATTGAGGCAGGGTGTTCAACAGCTATGCATAATGTCATTTGAAACTATAATATTTGTATCTGAATATTTGTAGCTGAAGGTTGGACCACTGTGCATGCGTGCATGTGTGTGTGCATGCATACGTACATGTGTGTGTGTGTGTGTGTGTGTGCATACGTACATGTGTGTGTGTTGTGTGTGTGTGTGTGTGTGTGAATACGTACATGTGTGTGGTGTTGCGTGTGTGTGCCTCTGTGAATACATACGTGTGTGTGTTGTGTGTATACGTACGTGTGTGTGTTGTGTGCGTGTGTGTGTCTGTGTGAATACGTACATGTGTGTGTGTTGTGTGTGTGTGTGTGCATACGTACATGTGTGTGTGTTGTGTGTGTGTGTGTGTGTGTGCATACGTACGTGTGTGTGTGTGTGCATACGTACATGTGTGTGTGTGTGTGTGTGTGTGTGCATACGTACATGTGTGTGTGTTGTGTGTCTTAACATCTTCAGCACAAAAAGGGAAACACTGAGGCCAGTAATGACTAACCAAATCATTTCCAGGTGATTGGCAGGTGTCACCAGACCCTTCCGGCTGATCTTCATTAACTGCCTGATAAAATGTAGAGTAAATTCAGACCAGGTGAGGGTCCTCTTTTAAAGTGAATTCATATAACTTGCTTTGCCAGACCAAAATAAAGTTGTAATAAAATTAATTTTACAAAGGCACACTCATTTATCTGCGCTTGACTTTAGAAGCACAAATTGGCTGAATTGAAATATGGAGTGAATGCTACACCAATAAAACTGTATGGAAAATGGACAACATAAAGTAATAATAAGCAATATGATAAAAAAATATTAATCGTAGTGTCAATTTCCATTACAGATAGCCTTTGAATGTCATGCCCCAATGCACACATGGACACACACACACACACACACACACACACACAGTGGTGCAGGACAGAATAAACTTTCCCCAAATGCAGGACAGTTTCCCCAAATAACCTTCAGGTACAAATATTACATCTTCTTTGAATTATTCAGATCATATTTCAACCAGCAGTTTTTAAACTTAGCTTTTTTCAAAAAGGCACATTCCTTTTGCAGAACTTTCCCAGACATCTCCCCACCCCCTTAACTGCACCACAGCTGCATCTTCATATTGTGGCATAAATATATTTGATTGAATACGCATACTTATCAAGTATCCAGGTAAGCTAATTAATGCACAACAGTAGTAAAATTACACATAGAAATGCACATACGAAAGAAAGGCTCCCCTCTGTCAATTAAGTTAAGGTGTAAACTCCCCGGAAGTCTTTGTGTGAAGCATATGAGACGGCTTCTGAAAAATATACTGCAGCCATTTACGCATAAATACCAAATGCACATCGACAGTTATCAGTCCACAACAGTACCACCCTGTGGTAGATGAAGGGAATTCATGTATTATTGCAAATCTATTTTTATTAGACAATTACATTGTAGTGCTTGCGCTGATTGCTTAAAACAATAAACTTGCTCATACGTTTTTCCTCGCCAAAAACTGTACTAGGCCAGTGATAGATAATCAGCCTGGGGCATTCTGAAATCTCGAACCAGTGTCCAGCCTGCACTCCCGCCTACCACCACTACAGTCGGAAGCACACGTGAGGGCCACATCTGTAGACACTGCCGTGATGGAGAGCGACACTTATCCTGCGAGACCCCCGCCGACTGCAGCAGCGGCTGCCTGGCCACCATAAGAGACAGCGATCCCTGCTTCAGATGTCATTAGCTTCAGGTCACTGCCATCTGTCACACAAATCGCTGTAACTGCTAGCCTACATCCCGTGGCGTTCCGGGCTCATGACACGCCACAGTAAGGGAAGAGCCGTGTAGTGCAGCGCGGCCCGCTCTGCAAGCCCCGCCAGGATGCGTTCGCTTTCGGTTGGAGGAGGCTAGCGTGGGAAGAATCGACCTTCCGTCTTCTGTCAATAGCTCAGCTCTGAGTACATGTGTTTAGCCTTGAAGCACACTGCTGGATAAGAAGCCTGGTATGAAGCCTATGACCTCACTCGAAGGACAGCAAGACAGAAGGTTAAAGGAGTCTGCCCAATGCACGCACAGACCCAGAAACAGTATCACCCTGTGCTGATTCAACTCCCAACATTGTAGTCAAGAAGGAAACCGCAGGAAAGAAAATGCTGACACAGGCAAATGGAATATAAGATCAAATAAAGTGATTACACAACTGTATACATTCTGATGCTAATTTCGCTCATTGAAAAAAACATTATGAGACAGTTATACATATTTCAAAGTGTTTATCAAACGCTTCGATGCAATGTCAACATGGCAGAATTAGTCCGCATGAGTCATTTTCACCAGAACTATTTAAACGCTCCTGACTGCTGTTTCCATGCCGTCCAGCAGAGGGCAGCCATTCTTCAACATGGCAGCGGTACTTCGCTATTACAGTTCATACAGTTCACTCCAGCCTTACCGCAGGTTTTAAACTGTTAATTTGAACACACCTCCACGGAGAGCGCAATTACTCCGAAAGCTCACGTGCTTCGGCTGCGATGAGAGTGTTTAATGTCGGTTGCTGTATAAAAACACGGAGACCTTGGGGATTCCAGTCAATGTTCTGGAGACTTAGGATAAAACCATTCTACATAGATCATCGTGGACAACAATATCTTCCTTATGAAGACAAATGACCAAAGGGACGATCGAGACTTAATTTTAGCCTACTGTAAAATGCTCCAGGCAAGCTCACATATTTTATTTGATTTATTTTGCTCTTAGCATTATGTGCATGAAGCTAATGAAATCAGCAATGTCCACTGTGATTTACTCATTCGGTAAGTCTAGGCCTATATAATGAAAGATGCTCGTTTTGCTGAATGGAAACTTGAGTGCGATGGGCTTCAAGTCTGCGCCCGGATAAGTAGCCTATTTTCTATGTCTTTAATTGGGGACAGGCAAACTGCAAGAATATGTTGGATCAAGCAAAATAACTCGTAGACTATAGTTTAATCAGCAGCATATTCTTCTGTCTGTGAACGGTTGCAAGCCAAATTTATTCTGCCAAATCCCTGAACAGCCAACCAAATCAAAATGCTTGACCAATACCACACCTCCAAATGGGCGAAAAAAAGTAACCAGCTAATCTAAACGGACACAGACGAAGCGCATGTTTTATCCGAAACGCCACTGTTCTATCTCTTTGCCGCCTCATCTGCCTTCCCAGTCGAATAAGAACGCTGTATCTTATTAGTTTCCATGGCAACCATTACAGTACAGTAGTTCAAGGTAACGAAGACGGATGGTGTCATGTTATGAATGAGAGCAGAACAAATGAGGAAGAGAGAGAGATGTGAAAAGCAACCAATACAGGAAAACGTACATTTTCTACTTGAGAGGGAAAAATTGGAAATGACATTGGTAAATATTAATCCTTTTTTAAATGCACATAATACTTTCCAATTTGCATCATAGTCAGCTATGAGTCATATCTTCATCTGCAATCCCCCCTTTTCATTCTCTGTTGATTGCAGAAAAAGCATCTACTATCTTCAACAAAGTAAAACATAAGCATTTATTAATAATGACGAAGATTACACAAGAGTCTCACCCCGTATCACCCCACAGTTTTCATTCATTTATAGACAGTGAATTATGGTCAAAAGCACTTTCTCCCATTCTATCCATCCTCCGCCATGTTCTGCTGTTGATATTGAGGAGCAGTATAATAAATGGCCGGGGGTAGCCAAGTGGAGATGTAGATTTACACTTCATCGATTGATAGGGAATCAATGATCAGTGATCGATAGGGTGTACAGTATGCTCAACCGGAGGACTAGGCCCTGCTCAGCCTAAGGCCCCGGTGGCTTGGTCCCTGGACTCCGGCGCGCTCACAGAATCATTCCCCAAAGAGCCTTGGTCTCAGGTATGACCGTGACAGCTGGAGGAATGAGCAAAATCGAACAGGCCAAAAGGAGGTATCCCCACTGGACCTCAAACGTATGGACTCCGGGGCAGGTCGTGGCAGCCATTCACCCGACCTGACCCCGCTGATAACGAAAATGGGCACGCAAGCCCAGCAAACAAACGCCCTGGATGTGAGCTGAAATGATCATTTCTGCCAGCTCAAAACTTCTGTTAAGCAGATAGCTTGCAGGTGACCATGGTGTCGAATCCTGCTATGACCAGCTTGAAATTACCAGCAACTCTTTCAAAATACACTTGAGCTGGTCAAAGCATGGTATGGAGCTGGTCTGAACTGGTCAACCAGCTACCAGCGGTTTCAAAACATAGCTTGAGCTGGTCAAACCATGTTGAGTATGGAGCTGGTATGAACTGGTCAACCAGCTACCAGCTGTTTCAAAACATAGCTTGAGCTGGTCAAACCGTGTTGAGTATAGAGCTGGTCTGGTCTGGTCAACCGGCTACCAGCAGTTTCAAAATCTAGCCTATTTTCTTCAGCAGGGAACCAAAATGTAATATAAAACTCTCCTGCCTTCTTCAGCCTCAGATTCTGCTCAGGGTGACAGCCGCCCGTCTCAGAACCCTGCCACCGTTAAACGGATCGCTTTGGGCTTCTGAAGCTCAGGTCTCCCTGAAGGAGCCCGGCCTTCAGCAGACAGCGGCCCGTCTGCCAGCGCCCAGCGGTGTGGACCGAGGAGCTCTCCTGAGCCCCTCATGCCTGTCTGACGGTAATTACTTTTGTCGTGGTCCCAGCGCGGCATTCGAGGGCGACTACGGCGGTCCAATCACAACTTTCCTCTCGTGTCCCCCTTTTTCCGCCACGGGCGAACGTAGGAAGGAAAAGGAACGAGCGCGCACCGGGAAAATAAATAATATATACGCGGCTGAAAATGCCCGCGGGCTGCCGGCTGTGGAGGATTCTGGGGGATATTGATGGCAACATGATCCGCGCTCCGCACACCGATCGATCAGCAGCCCTGGGCGGAGTTACAGGCAGGGCACTTTGACGGATGAGAAGAGAACAGCGCAGGCCCCGGGACTACACCAGTGCGTACATTAGGGAACGTCTCCTTTAAAGAGCGCGCAATTGCGCCGTCCAGGAATAGAAGCTACAGACCAGTCATAATTATGTGCCCAACGATCCTGTAATCAAGCAAGTGCAGTGCATTATGGATAATAGAACGATTTCAATTAAATGTATGTGTATTCTTGCAATAAGTACTTCGCTCTTTAGGTTATTTTAGCAAACATTTAATTGGATCTGCTACTGTCACATACAAGTTATTTTAAAATGGAATTAATGGAAATAATTACCTTTGGTTCAATGGGATAGTTTGCAGTTTTTTTAAATATTATTTCAGTTTCAGCATATGTTTAAATTGGACCAGACAGTTTTGTGTGCTGAAAAGGGTATTTGATATATTTCTAAACAACCTAGTTGTTCTACAGTGGCTATCAACGGGTTCATAGTTTCAAGAAAAAAAAACTCCAAGCTGCTTGCACATTGACATTATGTGCCACCGTTAAATGGATTGCTTTGGGCTTCTGAAGCTCAGGTTTGCCTTCAGCAGACAGCAGCCCTAATATAAACACATTCATTTTTATAGTGTTTATTCGCAGTTATAATTTTGTAACAAAAGCAAACAATTTAATTGAATGCTAGTGCTTTCCTTCTCAGATCAAAAGCAGGGCAGACTCCTCACTCTCATAGTTAAGGACAGGCAAGGTGTGGTTTAGATGCAGCTAGCCTGACCAAGGGTAGCCACCACACCGGCTAAAAATAGCCAAGCCACTACAAATGTAAATTGAAACTACGATTATGTTGCGCTTTGTTCGAGCATGAATTTATGGTTGAGGAGTTGCAGGTCGAGAGGTCGAAGTGGGAAAGGAAGCTGGCATCCTGACACGATGTTTAAAGACGACAAGTACCATTTTCAACAGACCTGGGCTGTCTGTACGTAGCTGGTGAATGTGACTGGATCATCTTTTGTATGCGCAAGTTTGAATTTCACTGGCAGGAACCGTTCTTAGTCCTGTTTCTCTTACAGAAGAGTACGTGTCGTTCCCTTAATACAGGAAGCTGTGTCTTGTCTTTTCTCGAGTCAGCTGTTTTGAGCTGCATGCGTCAGAGGAATTAGTAGCAACTGAAGATGAGATTAAATGTTCTTTTTAAAAATAATAATCTGGCAACATAACCTCTGGAAGCATAACATAACCGTGCAAGCTGCAGTGGAGTTATTTGAAGAGTATTTTCCTTGCTTTAAACCACAAATACACTGATGCTCCTATAACAGATATCGTAAAGCCATGATGTTTGTATCTAAATGATCAAACAGAAAAACTGTTCTTTTCAGAACATGGAAAAATCCAGAAAGCGAACACTTAAATTACATTATTCTAGTTCAGATATATATATATATATATAGATCTGAACTACAATATATATATATATTGTAATATAATATTACACTTTTAAGCTGCCTTGTCCATCTGTGATGTGTAAAATGTAAAATAATCATCAAATGACCTCTAGGTCTTTCTCTATGAAATAAGATGACAAGAAAAACTACCTGAATTGCAATCTCTAAGTCATGGACAATGTAGCTGCATGTTTAAAATTACAGATAGTTAAATTAATTTATAGGTTACTTACAAGTGAAGTACAATTATTGCCGAAGCAATACCCAACGCATTGTAATCGTGTTTATAGCCAAAGCCCCTTTGCAGCACCGGCCGTTTTTCGGGCAGCGATAGTTTATCTGAAACAGGAATGGTGACGCGCTACGAAAACATAAAAGAATAGCGTGGGCGGCAGTGAGTTCTCGACGCTGGTAAAGGTTGCAGAGAGAGTGGCGGTGTAGAGGTTAGCACGATAGCGGTCGGCGGGGATGAAGCGGGCAGAGGCCGGGAGAGTCAGGGACGTGTTTGTTTTGCCGGTGCCCATGACTGCAGCGATATCGGCGTGGTGTCTGACGCAGGCAGGACAATCGTTTGGGCCTGGGGTCGAAGTGGGGG
This sequence comes from Conger conger, assembly GCF_963514075.1. Classification (NCBI taxonomy): domain Eukaryota; kingdom Metazoa; phylum Chordata; class Actinopteri; order Anguilliformes; family Congridae; genus Conger; species Conger conger. Next base: position 9,117,796 of record NC_083764.1, read on the forward strand.
GGGGGGGTTCTGGCGGGTGCCAGGGACATTCTCCGGGTGGGATCCCGAATTCGCGCTGCGTCGGCACAAAACCCTGGCACCGGAGAAGACTCCTTCTGAAGTGTCCCCCGGCACTTTGCCACGATGCGGCGACCCCCCGCCGTGATTTGTCCTGCTTTGAGCGCCGGACTTTTGGCAACGCGGCAACCGATAAAGAGCGATGACCAGGCTGACGCCAGTGCTCTAGCAGGGGGCGCTGTGGGGTCAACGAACGCGGTCAAGGAATAACAATAAACAAAAAGCTTCAGGAGTTAGCAAGAGTTTGATTATTTTCCGTTAAGCAGGCTCCCACCGTTCTACGCACTCTCTGGACGGGGGATTGCTTATATTTACATTTCTGGAAGCAGACGTGGGTCAAAACGTAATCGTTTTGAATTTCAAAAAAAGTTTCTACTCTTTACTGAGCTTCTCTGGTGTATGAGAACCTGTGCACCAAAAGTGCAAGCCCTGCCTTCTGGTCCTTTTGGTTGGCTCAGTTGCACCAGGCAAGATCAATCCAGCACAGAAAAGTATTTGAATCCAAAACAATGATGTATTACGTATACCCAGGTCTGGTCTACTGAGGTTCCACTGAGAGACATACAGCCCTGCAGTATGACATGCTACTGACCTGGGATCAGTCATGGAGAAGAGGAAGCCACTGGGAGCTGAGGAAAAAACGACCTTTTGACTGACCCAGGAAACGGTATTAATAGTCTGTTAATAATGCCATATGCCTAGGATCAGCAACTCACAGTCCTAGAGGGCCGAGAACTGCTGTTTTTCCACCTTACCTTTATCTGCTGGGAGCTGGGCGATCAGTAGCACTAATTACCCGGGAGAAAAGAAAACCTGGATTTGGATTCAAGGGGCTAGAGTTGATCCCTGCCATAAGCGTTTCTATTCCTCTCTGACCCATTGAGACGATTTAGAGATTTGAGGTGGGATTTCAACCCAGATTCTGTAGGCACACTACCCTTCAGCTAAAGGTGAATACACCCCACGCCAAGGCCAATGACGTTACGTGTAGGGGGCGACATGGCTCAGGCAGTAAGAGCAGTCGTCTGGCAGTCGGAGGGTTGCCGGTTCGATGCCCCGCCCGGGCTGTGTCGAAGTGTCCCTGAGCAAGACACCTAACCCCCAAATGCTCCTGACGAGCTGGTTGGCGCCTTGCATGGCAGCCAATCGCCGTCGGTGTGTGAGTGTGTGAGTGTGTGAGTGTGTGTATGAATGGGTGAATGAGAAGCATCAATTGTACAGCGCTTTGGATAAAGGTGCTATATAAATGCCAACCATTAACCATTTATGTTGAAACTGAGGGTTTCGTCTCCAGAGAGGGTTGTCACAGTAACCTGCTACAAGCCCTTCGCTTTACTGCACCTCACAAGCAAACTAGGTGAGCTACGCACACTGCATTCGCTCCCCTTCGACTCCACTTCAAGTGTTCAGCAGCCACTTTCGATACGGTCCTGGTCTGTGTCAACAGGCACCAATGTAGGGATTAACCTGAATCCGAGGTGGGATTTGAACCCACCAAAGTAATTCCAAAGGCAAACATGTCCCCAGTCAGCTAAAGGCCTTAGCTTTTCTGCGGCTCGCTGTGTTTCAATGGTGAATTAGCTGAGCTACACCCGCTACACAGGAAAGGTCAGGGGGTATCCTTTGGGGTCCATCTTCACTTCAATGTACTGTTGTTTTTTATTATTATTCTGTTACTGTAGACCCTGCATAGGTTTAATTATAACGTCGTAGAGGACCTGGCTGAATTTCTTCAATGCATAATAGGGTTAATTTGTGGTTGTGAGTGTGTGTGTGTGTGGGGGGGGGGGGGGGTGTCAAGAATGTAATGGAAAGCAGTGGTGATGGAAAGCACCATAAAGCAATGAAAGGCAGTTTTTCTTTCGACCAAACTCATTTATTTGACTTGCCTTTTCCGTTTTAGAAGTTTTGGGGGTAAAAAATCAAATGGGAAAAAAAACTACAAGTAGCTGCGGGGAGTTTGCTGTCAGGCTGCAGGTAATGGCGCGTGAAAGTGCAAAAGCTGAAAGAAAAATGAACATTTAAAAAAGAGGATCGGAAGCCTGCCGCGTCCGGAGTCAGACATCAATCGGAGACAGACGTGTGAGCCAAACACACACTTAATCAAGACACATTCGTCCCGCAAGGCAAAGAGAAACGTAAGAATCGAAAATTTGAACCGAAACAGTGATGAATGTACAGTAGCTTAAACGGAAATCTACGTCCAGGCAAAATATCCATAGGCATTTATGTTAAACAAAAAAAAAAGGCCATATCGTTGGATAAGTGATATATTGCCAACTCTGTTTGGCATCTCGTGTCATGTTCTTTCGCATTGACGCACATGTACAGTTAACAGAGGTAAAAATACACTGTACATGTACAGTATTACAATGGGGCATGTTGGGTGTGGGAGACAGCCAGCCACCCACAGTTGCACCTGCTTCCAAAGGTATTTTAAGAATAAAAGCATTAAGAAATCGAGCATTTTGTTTTGAAATGAGAAGGAATCTCCTCGTAAGAAGCGCTGCGTGTGGCTTTTACCAGTGGCACGCTTAAAAACACAGCCATGTTAAACCTGTAAAAACATGAAAAGTACCTGCTCCTTTTAAATGAAAAGCTCAAGTAATTTATTTTTATTTTACACAAAAACATCCAGTCTGAGGCGGTCCAGTTGAGCCCAGAGCGTTATGTAAGTGGTGAGTGAATGAAACACGCCAGCCCCGCTCGGAGTTGGGTTGCGTAACGGACGAGGCCGGCTGACATGGCAGGCGAGCTCCTCTCCGCTCGTGATTAAAACGGCGCTCTCCTCGCGGAGAATCCCAGCTCTCGGCACCCATTCCGGGGTTTAAGAACAGCTGCTTACTGTTTGATAATGGAAGATAATTGCTGTTTTGCAGCGAACTAATAGAGCGTAGCCGTACGACGCGCCGCTGATGTGTTTGATGGCCCCGGTTTTTTTAATCAATCGTTTTTTTCTGGAATTCATTCATATTCTGTACGAGGAACGTAGCGCACCGCCGTTTGCTCGGCTCGCGCAGAACGTTCTCTCAATGTTGCTGCCATGTTGCGGCAATGTTATTGGGGATAGAGATGAAGTTTGGGCCCCAAAACCAAAAAAAAAGAACCCAAAAACTGTTCCAGGGGCTGTACCCCTGTACTCTCTCCCTAGCCACACTTGGAACTGTTCTCCCTGGCATTTCTCCCGGGGTGTCCTTTGCGAAAGGTCTCCCCTTGTTAAATAAAATATTCTTATTCCAGCAACCTTGAGAACATTTTGTGTTAGCGGGGTATAATCTAGGGCAGGGTTCTCCTACTGAGATCCTGGAGGGCTGCTGTGTCTACTGGCTTCTGATGTGTTCCTGCGCTTAAGTGCTTCATTTAAGTCACTTATTAAGTCTGCACACTTTGATTGCTTACTGTCAGATCAAGGCTAGGATTGAGCTCATTTGATAATTTAGCTAATTAAGAGCAGAAGTTGGGCACAAAATTCTGAAACGGATCGGCCCTTGTTGTACACCCGTGGTTAAGCAGTTACATTGTCATAGGTACAATATTGTCCGACATAAGATCTGGATATGTAACAATAATATGGGCAATTTTATCCGCGCTTATATTCGTGGAGATTATGTTTCACCAAACCCAAAAGCAATGCAGTTATGAGAGATCCAATTTGGTTTGGTTGTATGTGTATGTGTTCCTAACATTTCTGGAGATTTCAGCCAATGAAAAGCATGTCCTAGAATTCTCCTTTTGAGTGTGACACACCACTGCTGCCATTGGAGAGCAGGGTGGTGCAGTCTGGCAGCCATAAGGTCCAGGGTTCGAATCCCGGCCTGGGCCTTTTGGTGTGGAGTGTAATTCCTGTGTCCGTGTGGAATTACACCAGGTACTCTGGTTTCCTCCAAAGACATGCAGGCTGGGTTAATTGGACAGTCTACATTGCCGCTAGACGTGTGTGTGAATGGTGTGTGTGCCACGGATTGGCAGCCTGTCCAGGGTGTATTCCTGCCTCTCAATGCTTGCTGGGACAGGTTCCAGCACCCCCTGTGACCCTGAACAGGAATAAGCGGATTAGGGAGTCGATGGATGGATGGACTGCTATTTCTAGGAAATCATCCAAATCAATTTCAGCCACAGCTCTCTTCTCTTAGTCAAAGCAGCATTCCATAAACCAGAGCTCTTAAAGTTCTGTTTTTAGACACAATTTCCTTGTCCAATATTGCCTTGTCGATGTGTACACAATATGGTACCTCATCTGCAGACCATTTTTATTGTTTAGTGCGAATTTTTCTTCTAATTAACAGGGACGGAGGGATTTTCTAAACTCGGAGGGGCGGCCTTGACTTCCTTTATTGGAAAATAACGGCTCTGTTCCGTTTAATTAGTGCGGAGCTTCTAACAAACTTCATATTCTCGTAGTCCCAGGTGCCATGTCTCGGCCTTCATTATGGGCGAGGCTGTTGTGGAGTTTCAGTAATACACTTCATTACATCTAACAGCCGTTTTGACGCGCAAAGGTTAACAAAACTGTCTGCGATGGATTCTCTCACGCTTCGCTTTTCCGTTTGGTGTTTTGTTTGATGCCAGTCGACCTCACGCTGGACTCTTGAAAACTCTCAGGACACGATTGACCAAATCTATTCACCTAATTATTTGCTTGATGTACTGTACATGCGTATGGATTGTAATGATATGTATGTATTGCTATGCATTCATATGGATTGCCTGTAGATGTAACAAGTGCACATTTTAATTGAATATAGATTTGTCTGTGTGGTTGGTTCCTGCCTATTATTATTCTATATTCTTGTCTATACTGTTTTTATGTTTTGAACACCAGTGAAAGCAGCTGCTCTAGGCGTAACAGCTGATAAGAATCCAAATGAGCGAGTAAATGTATTCTCCTTCTTGCTGCAGAGATTTTCATAGCCGTACAGATGAGCTTTGACATGGTAAACAAGCAGATGTGTATAGCACTCCGAGAATAACTCCTCTTAATAAAACATGCATTACATAATACATGCAAGTCAGAAAAAAAGTCACATTGTACTTGTCTCCCTGCATATGACTAGTCGGGGAGGAGGGTGTGCTTTAAGACAGTGGTTCTCAACATTTTATTAATTATTAATTATTCCAGCCCCCCCCCCCATGGGAGACATGTCTGTCATCACGGTGATAGCATCTGTATACACACCAATGCAGTGAGTCAAGTCTATTCTATGTAACTCCATAACACTAACATAAAAGTGATTTTATGTTTGTCATAAACATTTCTTGTCAAACAGCAAACACATGAGTGCGACATCTACAGAAAGTAAAAAGGTTATTATATTTTATATACTGAACTATAACTTTTCCTATCACCTCAAGCCCCTCTGGCAGTTCCCCTCCTTTGGGCCCCGGTTGAGAACCCCTGCTGTAAGATACTAATACAAAGGCTCACTGACTGTGAACTAGCCCAAGAAAATAACAAACATTAGTATAGGAAATTCAAAATTCACATGGTCTTCATAGCATAATTTAAAATGCATTTTGTATCCACGCGCAACGAGATGCATGCGAGCAATCATAGGCCCGTCATGTAAAATCGTTAGCTTAATTAGCGCTGACACGTGCGTTAAGTTCTTCCAGCTGATCCCACACACTGTGACGCCAGTTCCAGTGGGTTCTGAGCGGCGAATCCTGGCTTGAGCGAAGGGTTATTAATTCTGCCGTTTTAACACACACACACACTCACACACACACACTCACACACACACACTCACACACACACTCACACACACACTGACACACACACACACACTCACACTCACACTCACTCACGCACGCACTCACGCACACACACTCACGCACGCACACACACACTCACACACACACACACACTCACACACACACACACTCACGCACACACACACACACACTCACACACACACACACACACTCACACACTCACACTCACACACATGCACGCACACACACTCACTCACACACTCACGCACGCACACACACA